>NC_033628.1:7528345-7594587 GCF_001540865.1 Ananas comosus
ATTCGAGTGGCGTCGTGAATTCGGCGTGATTGAAGCTTCGTGGATTCGAAGTGGAGGCGTTCGTGGATTCGGACGTGAGGGCGTGAACAACCCGGAGGGTAGCGCGAAGATTCATAGGAGGTTAAGAGAGGTTAAGTCCGTGGAGTCGGTAATCACCTTGTAATCTTTTCTCTTAGTGAATTATTTTTTTCGCGTGTTGGTCCCGTGGGTTTTTCTCCAAGTTGGAGTTTTCCCACGTAAATCTCGGTGTGCTTTTTATTTTCCGCATTTATTTTTATTGCATCGAGATTTGTGGTTTTTGGCCGTTCACCTATTCACCCCCCTCTAGGTGATAGATACAATCTAGATAGATCCCTGGGCTCCTCAAAACTTTCAAACCTCTCGGGCACTTAGTCCGAACGTGGCCCTCCTAGCCACACTGGAAACACCTTCCCGCCCACTGTGGACATTGCGGTGGGTAATGAGGACCACCGCAGATTACACACAGGGAAGGCCGGCAACGGTCAGAACCTCCTCGCTGCGCTACTGAGCCGCATCCACGCTGCTGGCTCCTAGGATGCTTCGGCGGCCTCCTAGAGTGCGTCTAGCTCGCACCCTCTGCCGCAGGCCTCTTGGCCTTACCTTTGTCCATCGCCTCTCGCCGCTCCTGAACATCTGCCGCGCCGCTCTCCACTATGAGCGCGCCATCCACCACTTCCCAGTAGGTTTGGAGGTTAAAGGATTGCACAAACCGAAAAATCGACGGTCGCAACCCTCGCTCGAAAATGCAGGCCTTGTCCTCGCCATCCAGCACGACGAAAGGTACGCAATGAAGAAGCCGAGAGAACTCCCTCTCGTACTCAGCTACAGTCCGGTCTCCTTGGCGCAAGTTGCGCAAGTCCTGCTCCATTTTTCGCTTGACGCTGGTCGGAAAGTAGTGCGCCAATAGAAGCTCCTTGAACCTCTTCCAAGATATAGCCGCCAAGTCAATGCTGGAGTTCTCCTGGAGATCCAACCACCAGCGGTAGGCCTCGCCGTCCAAATGGTATGTGGCGAGCCAAACTCGATTTCTCTTCTCCACGAAGGTGTCCGAGAAGAGCTTCTCCATATGCATCAACCACTTCTCCACGATCCAGTGGTCGACCTTCTCGCCGTCGAAGATCCGGGGACTGCACCTCCTGAACTCGTTGAGGCGCTCCATCAGTCTGTCCCGCTCCGCTCCCTCGACCAAGGTAGGGAAAGCTGCTCCAACCGGGGGCCTCTGTACAGGTGGTACCGTAATGGCCTCCTCCTGAGGCGTGGCCGCAGGCGCTGCTCGCAAAGAACTAGGCGCGGGGGACGGCGCCGTCGGCGCGACGTCCACAACTGGTGCTGGCGGTGTAGGGGCCTAAGTCTTCCTGGAAGTTGCCGCCTGCTGTAAAAGAAAGTCCTCCAGGCGCTTCATCCGCGCCTCCTGTCGGTGCGCCGCCTCCGTCTGCTGTCAGGCCGCCTCCGCCTGCTGTGTCACCAAGTCGGTGAGGGCTGCAAGCTGGCTCCTCAACTCTCGGACCTCGCCGGATCCGGAGATAGCGGAGGTCTCGACCTCCTCAAGATGTGCCGCATTATCCGCTCCGGCAGACTGGGAGGGAGTGATCGGCATCTTACTACAACATCATAAAAGCGTAAGTTAGTAACCCACGCTATCGTATCCCCGCTCAAGTAGATAATACGCCAAATCATGCGAAAGTAATGAAGTGTGCTTTACTACTAACTCCCGATGTTACGTTGTCTGCCGCCAACGTAACCCTCCGCGAAGTTAGGAGCTATACACTTCAATTTAACTCCACTTTCCAGCGTTATCAAGATACCCAATCACGATACTTTCGCTTACAAGTCAAATAGACCTCGTCTCTCACGAGCTTATTTCCTATAGTCCAACCGGCCTAAGGTTTGCTAGATCCACTAAGACTCAACCCTAGTCTCTGATACCAAACTAATCTGTTACGCCCCGGGACCCAGCGGAAGCCCGCGCGGCGCGTGTCGAGATCCGCCGCATATCTAAAACATACAAGGCGTCTAAAACAAAACGATAAATAAGACGATAAAAGAGAACATCAAGAAGCATCAGAGCGAAGTATATCTAGAAGCTACAATAAGGGAAGAGAACATAAAAGTAAGTCCACTAAGAAGAAACATGAAGTAGTACAACTGAGTCCCAAAAATAAATAAGTGCTAGAAATATACATAGGTGGTCTCTCTATACAAGGTACAAAATCTCTCTCTCTCTCTAATACAATAAAAGAAAGAGTAAACCACCTAAGCTCAAAAGTAGCTCCCCGCTAACTAGCTACACGACTCCCTTGCCACGATCCCGTGCCTCCGCCGGTACCGAAGGCTCTGAAATAAAACCATAAAATAGGGCGTGTGAGAACTATTGAATAATAGTTCCCAGTGGGCAATTACTGGCTTAAGTGAAATGCACCACAGGCCCAAACTAAAAAGGGGTCAGTAAGCAGATATAAACAAAAACGATATGTATGACAAGTAAATAAGCATGAATATTTGCTACCACATGATATCTCTACTTAGCATGATTTAGCATAAGTAAGAAAAGCTATTCTCGTAAGAATGTACCCAAGCATCGCTAGTATGATGTCCATAAGTCAAATAGTAAAGATGTCATTGTTTACTATTCTAATCAATGTCCACATGGCATGATGAATGCTCAAAATCAAATCTGAAGAGACCTGCTCGAAGGCTGTCTGGCCCTGAGACCCACCCGTAGGCTGTCTGGCCGGTGCCGAGCCTAATGGCCCCGTGGTAGTCAACATCCCCACTCTAGGAATGAGCCTTTCCCACGGCAATCCACTTTGGCGCCCAATCCCGCACGGCGAATATATATCGCGATGGCCATCTCCGGAGTGCCGGCTTGTAGGGAGCGACCCTCACAAGCATGTGCGAATGGGCACAATGGCAAGTAACAAAAAGATCCGTCTCGAGTACCAAGTCCTCATGTCTAACAACATGGAATACGTCACAACGCTCTCATAGGCCTATCTCTATGTCATCATGTTTAATACATGGAAGATACTAGATGTCCAAGGCCTATCACTAAGTCAATACAATAGTCTCATAGTGTGCTAGTCTAAGTGTCCCTTTATGACACTTTCATTTACTAAGTCCAAGCTTAAACCAAATATTCATAAATGCATAATTGAGCCACTTTAAACATGTGAAGCATGTTTCCAAACGACTAGTGCGAACACTACTCAATTGCATATAACAATACCCAGAATGCTCTACTATATGGAGTGAAAATTATCTTACACATAACACATGCATTTTAAGTGTTCTAAAATTCACATAAATTTCATTTAGCATAGATTTGCATTTAAAATGACGTTACGACGAGTATAGAAAGCATGGGGACCATTTCGCCCCGTTTTCATGAAGCCAAACCCACTACAACTCTTACGCTCCTTCGTTTGCTTCAACGAAGGTGTCCACTAGTCTCCTACCACTCTAAAGATGTAGGAACAAAGGTTAAACGTACCTTACGATCAACTCTAAGCTCAATCAAAAGCAACATAGGCTAAGGTGGGGAAAAACTCACCTCAAGTGAAGAAATCCTCTCTCAAGCTCCAAATGGAAGTTAGAATTCTTCAAATCCAACCTAAATAAAGGTTCTAAGCCAATCAATTGGGTCTCCAAGCCCTCAAATCAAAAATCTCCAAAATAAATCCTAAATCTCATTTCTAGGGTTTCATATGGTAAAACCTACCAAAACATGGATCAAAGGTTAGAATCAAGGTACTAACCTCTCTAGATGCCCCAAAACAAGCTCCAAATCTTCTAGGGTTGAAGATTGATCCTCCACAAAGCCCCAATAGCAAGCCCCATGTTAAGGATTTTCTAGGTTGGCGGATTTCGTAAAGTTGAATGGAGTCTTGAAGAGTTGATCGCGGAAGTTTGAAGAAAAGATTCAAATTGAAGAACAAAGACTCATTTGGAGAGCTCGGTACCTCAGGTATGAAGAATAGATCATTTGTGGTGAAGATATTTAATTGTAATAAGTTCAGAAGACTTAGATTGCATTATGATGCTTAAACTGAACTTTTCAGTGTTCTGGGACCGTTCCCAGAGTTGAGAGACCGGTCCCCGAAGGTCTTCACTGCGTGGAATGTTGAGGCAACCGGTCCCTGAGATGAGAGATCGGTTCCCGAACATGAGTTTTTCAGTCACGCAGCGAGGGACCGGTACCTGAGATGAGAGACCGGTTCCCGAACGTTGTGTTTTCTGTCACGCAGCGAGGGACCGGTCTCTCACTCAAAAGACCGGTCTCTCAAAGACCGGTCTCCTCGAGAGGACCAGTCCCTGAGGACGATACAGATTTTTAAAATAGACTTTTTGCAATCCTAGTCTACTTCTAAGTCTTCTAAATATATAAATAAGCCATGGGGGTCGTCATATGGGTTAAGGCTTTGAATTTCTACTGATCTAAAACCCTAGAAACTTGTTTGTCCATTCTCATGATTCTATTCTCATAACAAGTTTCATATAATCAACAATCGACTTGATTCTTCGATTTTTACTCGAGAACTTCTTCGAGAATCAAGTAGATGTTTGATTAGAAGGTGAACCCTCATCGTTTATGGGATTCTAAGGCTTAATCACCACCAATCTTCTATTCTACAAGCTCCGGAAGGAGGTTCGGCGCGTGGATCTCGCGTGAAGCCGAGGATTCGGTGGACGCTTCAAGGAGTTGAGGCGTTGACGCAGCAAGGAGTTGCGGCAAGGTGGATTGGAGGATTCCTATCGATTTAGGACCGGCGAAGACCATCGACAACAGGAATTCGGTAAATTGAGTCATGTATTTTGGTTAAAATCACTTGTACTCAAGTTTTCTTAATGGATTTTCTTCGCGTGATCGGTCTTGTGGGTTTTTCACTCCGGATTGGAGTTTTCCCACCTTAAATTCTCGGTGTGCTATTTTATTTTCCGCTATTTTATTTTATTTGCATCGAGATTTTTGTGTTTGTCGTTTTTACACCTATTCACCCCCCTCTAGCTGTTACTTACCTTTTAGATCCTCGAGATCCATATCTTTCAAGTGGTATCAGAGCGGATATAGGTTGTAAATCATGGCCAAGGGCGGTAATATCAATCGACCCCCTCTCTTCGATGGCACTAATTACGCTTATTGGAAAGTCCGTATGAGGGCGTTTCTTATTGCTATCGACGAGCGGATATGGCAAGCCATTGAATTCGGGTGGAAACATCCCACCGAAGTTGTCGAGAATGTTACCGATCCGAAACCTAGAAATAAGTGGACGAAAGAGGAAAACGAATTATCTTCGTTCAACGGAAAGGGTATCAATGCTTTATTTAATGCTTTAAATCAAACTGAATTTTCTCGTGTCTCGGCGTGTGAAACCGCCAAAGAAATTTGGGACACTTTACAAGTTACACACGAGGGTACAAGCTTGGTAAAGATTCAAAAATTACAAATACTTACTAGTAGATTTGATTCTATCCGTATGGAAGAATATGAATCTTTTACCGAGTATTATACTCGTTTGCAAGACATTGTAAACACGTGTGCTAACTTAGGTGAGAAGATTCCCGATTCCAAAATTGATAGAAAAATTTTGAGGACCCTTCCCGAACGATTTCGTCCTAAGGTTGCGGCTATTGAAACGGTAAAACATCCGGATAAACTTAAGGTAGAAGAATTAGTAGGTGCACTTCAAACGTATGAGATGACTTTTCCTTCTAATTCGTCTTCTTCCAAGTCTTCTTCTAAAGCTTCAGGGATGGCTCTAAAATCAACAAAAGGAGATGTCACTTCAACTTCATCGGACTCGGAGTCGGAGCAAACCTTGGAGGAGTTTGAAAAGCAACTAGCGCTTCTAACGAAGAAGTTCCGTCGGAACTTTAGAAAGAAGTTTCCTCCCAAGTCTACTTCCTTCAAGTCAAGCAAATCTAAAGGGAGTTCGTCTTCTTCTTCATCAAAGTTCAGAAAATCGAAAAACCTTCAAAAGGACTCTACGAAAGAGAAGAAAAGCAGTGAAGGTCAAATTCAATGCTATAAGTGTAGGGGATTTGGCCATATTGCAACGGACTGTCCAAATAAAAAGTCTTTGAAAAAAAAAGCGATGCAAGCTATTACTTGGGATGACTCATCTTCTGACGATTCAACTTCAAGTGATAAGGATGTTAATGCCACAGCACTGATTGCACAGGATTCAACCTTTATGTGTTTAGCATCTGCAGATTCTATCTCTATGTCGTCTATACATGAAAAATCTTCTTCGGTGAACTCATCGGATGAAGAATCGGACGAAGATGACATGGTCGCAGCATATCAACAATTGGTAGTTGAATCAAAGAAGGTGGCAAAACATAACAAGAGGCTGCGGCGGAGTCTACATGAGTTGGAACAAGAAAATTCGAGATTGGCCTCATTATCAAAGGATCTAGAACAAAAAAGAGATGGTTTGACTAAGACTTACAATTCTTTATTTGAGAAGTGTTCATTACTTGAAAAGGAAAAGGAGACTCATGTCGAAAACATCAATTTTCTTACCAAGCAATACTCGGAAGCTAGAGAAGCAAATATGAAATTCACCAAGACGATTATTCAACTTAAGTCGGATTTAAATCAATTTTCGTCTGGCACTAGCAAACTTGATAAGATGCTTGGACTTGGTCAAACAAATAAACTTGGACTTGGGAACGAACGGACGTATATTGATCAAGCAACGAAAAAAGATGACGAACATTCGACAAAAGTAGTTCCTAAGCTTTATGGTAAGTTCGTCCCTCCTAAAAATAATTTGGCTAACAAAACTTGTCATCTTTGTCGTGTTTTAGGACACATAAAGAAATTTTGCAAACAAAAGGGAAAGAGCTCAACAACACCCTTGAATCAAAGAACATTACCCATGAAGAATGATCCTAAATCAAAAGGGAAGTCAACTTGGACTCCAAAGAAGGTTGATCATAAGAAGAAACAAACATGGACACCAAATGCTTCGAAATCAAAGGCAAAACAAGTATGGAAACCAAAGAAGGAGGATATGAAGAAGAAGTCAATTCAAATCGTCGACAAGACACGATCACCAAAAGCAAGCGAACCGACGCAACCCAAAACACATAAAGTTTGGGTGCGCCAAGGTGAACTCTTCCCGTGCCTAGTCATTCACACTTCGCTTCATGCTTACGATAATACTTCATGGTATCTGGATAGTGGTTATTCCCGTCATATGACCGGTGATAAAAATTGGTTTACTTCTTTGAATAAAATCTCCGGAGGACTTATTGTTTTTGGAGACGGTCGGTCGTCAAAAATCGTTGGAAAAGGAACAGTGACTATCTCAGATGGCCCTACTTTGAATGATGTTTTTTATGTTGAGGGGTTTAAATCTAATCTCGTAAGCATAAGCCAATTGTGTGATGATGGGTATTCTATGAAGTTTTCTGATAAAGAATGCCATGTGACTCGAGATGATAATTTTTTCTTAAAGGGTGTTAGATCTCAGAATAACTGTTATGTAGTTCCTAGTTCTTCTACTGAACATTATAACCCAGCGTCATTAGAGACTGAAACTTTATGGCATGAACGACTAGGTCATATAAACTTTAAGGAACTGTCCAAGATAACAAAAAAGGAGGTTGTTAGAGGTGTACCTAAGATAGACTTCAAAGAGAACACTGTGTGTGGGGGCTGTCAATTGGGGAAACAAACTAGATCCGCACATAAGAATTTGAATCACTTAGGGACATCTAAACCGTTAGAGTTACTTTACATGGACTTGATGGGACCATCTAGGATTCAAAGTTTGGGTGGAAAACGACATATCTTGCTTATTGTTGATGATTTTACTCGTTTTGTATGGAGTGCCTTCTTACGTGAAAAAACTGATACTTTTGATTCTTTTTCTGAAATCTGTCTTCGTCTTATGAATGAATGGAATGATAAAATTGTACGCATTCGAAGTGATCAAGGGGGGAATTCATAAATTCAAATTTTGTTGATTTCTGTGTTTCAAAAGGTATCAAACATGAATTCTCTACCCCTTATACACCACAACAAAATGGAGTGGTTGAACACAAAAATCGAGTTGTACAAGAGATGGCACGTGCTATGCTTCATAGTAAGAAAATTGCTTACATTTTTGGGCCGAAGCAGTTAACACGGCTGTCTATGTTATCAATTGGATTTATGTGCGCCCGGGTACTTTGAATACTCCGTATGAACTTTGGCTTGGTAGGAAACCTAATATTAAATACTTTCGTGTCTTCGGGAGTAAATGTTTTATCCTTCGGGATCGTAAAAATCTTGAAAAATTTGACTCTCGAAGTGACGAAAGGATTTTTCTTGGTTATTCTACTACAAGTCGTGCTTATCGTACGTACAATTTACGATCTAAGACGGTGACAGAATCTATCAATATAAAAGTAGATGAAGCTTCTTCTGTAAGTTCTTCTGTGAATGGTTCTTCTAACTCTTTGGTGAATGATGATGATAATGACTCTCCATTTGTATTGCCTGTGAATGATGATGTTTCTGCACTTGATAATTCCATTGCATTTTCTGAAAATGTTGCATCAAATGATTCATCTGAGCCTCAAAACACCTCATCTGAAATCCCTATCATATATCCTGAGACTACATCCCTGACAGAGTCAAGAGATCATCCTTTATCGAATGTTATTGGGGATCCCAATGTTGGTGTGCGAACTAGAAGTCAGCTACAATGTGAATTTGCATGTTATGTATCTCTGATTAAGCCAAAGAATATTGACGAAGCTCTTCGTGATGAATATTGGATAAATGCCATGCAAGAAGAACTTGGTCAATTTGTTCGCAATGATGTATGGGAATTAGTGCCATACCCTGAGCAACAAAATATTATTGGTACTAAATGGATTTTTAAAATAAAAAAATGAGGATGTTACAATTGTTCGAAATAAAGCTAGACTTGTTGCTCAAGGGTACTCACAAATTGAGAGGATTGATTTTGATGAAACCTTCGCCTCGGTTGCTCGTCTTGAATCTATTCATATCTTGTTCGCGATTGCTTGCCATTTTAAAATCATTCTTTTTCAAATGGATGTTAAAAGTGCATTTTTGAATGGTTTTCTTAAAGAGGAAGTTTATGTGGAACAACCAAAAGGTTTTGTAGATTCCAAATTTTCAAATCATATTTTTCATCTTAAAAGGCACTTTATGGACTCAAACAAGCACCGCGAGCATAGTATGAACGATTAACAAAATATCTTTTAGAAAAGGGATAAAACCGAGGGGGAGCGGATAGAACTCTGTTTGTAAAACACACTGAAAATGATTTTGTTGTGGCACAAATCTATGTGAATGACATCGTCTGTGGCGCAACTAAAAATACAGTTGCCACTGAATTTGCTAAATTGATGACAAGTGAGTTCGAGATGTCTATGATGGGTGAGCTTTCATATTTTCTTGGTCTTCAAGTTAAACAATCAAATGATGGAATTCATTTGTCTCAAACCAAGTACCCAAAGGAACTGGTTAAGAAATTTGGATTAGATGGAGCAAAGCACTTTGATACACCAATGGGAACAAGTAATAAAGGACTTGGAGTGAATATTGAAGGACAAAGTGTGGATGAGAAACAGTACACGAGCATGATCGACAGTTTATTGTATTTGACTGCGAGTAGACCGGATATTGTTTTTAGTGTAGGAATTTGTGCTCGCTATCAAGCTAATCCAAAGGAAGTTTATTTGAAAACGATTAAGAGAATCATACAATATGTTAAAGGTACAACCGCTTATGGTCTTTGGTATCCTATGGGGACGTCTTTTGACTTAATCGGCTACTCGGATTCTGACTGGGCTGGTTCTGCAGATGATCGGAAAAGTACTAGTGGAGCTTGTTTTTACCTTGGACACTGTCTGGTTGCATGGCATAGTAAGAAACAAAACTGTATTGCACTCTCCACTGCCGAAGCGGAATACATTGCGGCCGGTAGTTGCTCTACTCAATTGATCTGGATGAAAAGCTTATTGAGTGATTATCGGAGCACCTCCACCAATTTTACAATTCTATGTGACAACACGAGTGCCCTAAATATTTCAAAAAATCCTGTTTTACATTCACGAACAAAGCATATTGAACTAAGATATTACTTTTTGAGAGAATTAGTTGAATCAAACGTTCTTCAACTTGAATATATTTCAATTGAAAATCAACTCGCAGATATTTTAACCAAACCCTTGGATCAAAAACGTTTTCTGTATTTAAGAAAGGCTATTGGTATGAATCCTTCAAACTAGATACATTCTATTGGGCCATAGATCATGTGCATATTGCATTTTGTTTATGCGCATGTTTTTCGGTTTTTCTTGATTATTCTTGAGAGACAATTGAATTTCATGAATGATGTTGCTGTTTTTGGGAGATAAATTGGTTTTTGTTAGCTCTATCATATGACTTTAATTGTTTCATATTTAGTTTTTAATTGATCAGTGTCACTGTTATTCTCTATTGTCATAATTTTTGAATGATTAAATCGTTGAAATTCTGTTTAGCATACTGAATCAAATTCAACACCTCATGCTTCGAACTTTGAATGTTGCAATTGTTTGTTTGATTATTAGTTATGAGATGAATAACTCTTTCTCTGTTTTTGAAATTGCAATAATATTTTTGACTTGATGGTTGCACTAATTAAGGGGGAGTCTTTCCGACTATGGTTATGAAAATATCTGAAATTCAAAAGATGTGGAAAGAGTTACATCCCTGCTGGGAGTGTGAAAACTACCACCACATAGAGGAAAGAGTTACCATCCCGGTCGTCCGGTTAGTGTGTGCAGCTACCACATATTTATTGAAGTATCTCTATAAGACAAAAAGAATATACTTTAAAATTTATGATTTTGAGATATTTTAGAGATGATAAAATAAAAAAGAAAAAAAATGCTCAAAGAGCTATACATTTTCTAGGTGATATAAGGTAGAATGTTAAAAAGATGCTCAAAGAGCCACTCCTATCTCTAATATTGTGCATAACTTAATTTGAACATATTATTTTAATTTCACGATTATGAGAATTATTTATACAATTTCTTTAACAAATATGATGATATAACGATACAATTAATTCCTAAATCTTGCATGATGTATGGAATTTTATTTTATATGTATCTAGAATTTTCATTGATTTTCAGATCAGCAATTTTGACAAATTGAATACCCTTGAAATTGATTTTTCAAAATTTATTTATGAAATTTTATTTGAAGTCTTTGGGAATGGAAATTGATTATTTTTGATGATTGGACATTTTGGAATAACATATAATTTTTTTTGAAAAATTTGAGCTTAAATTAAAATTTTTTTCAAATTCCAGGCTCTAGGACCGGTCCTTGGGAAGAGAGACCGGTCCCTCCGCCCGACCCAATAAAGGGTTTTTGCTCGGTGCTTTTTGTACTCTTTTCAAAACGCTCTCTTCTTCCTCACTCGAGTCTCTCCTGTCTCCAGAGAGGTCTTACTCACATTCTTCATCAATTTGCACTTGTTTTAGGTATGAGCTTCGGATTTTCGTGCATTTATCTCATATATTCCGAAAATGTGTTTATTTTTGAATTTTTTGGTGTTTGTTCTAGAAATCTAGCTGCATCTGCTTTTATGTGGATCGATCTTGTTCTTAGACCTGTTATTTCCATATTTTCTTGTATTTCTTCATCCTTTTGGTCGATTTTTATGGGTTTTCATCATAAAAACCTAATTTTTCAAAGTTTTTGGAAAATATGTGCTTTCACTGGTTTTGATGCATAATTTGTTCATGATTCTCATGATTATGTGGTCCCTAGGATTATCTAGCATATTACATATCAATTTGCTCAAATTTTTGGAATCAAAAATCGATTTTTCTTATGTTCCATATGTATAAATCATTGTGTTTAACAGGGCTTTCTTCGAAAATGTACTCGTGGCTACTTGTTCTTGTTGTTCTTATGGCCGGGGGTGATCGTGGTAGCAAACGTCATCGTTCCTCGGCTAAACGGCCGGTTGAGCAACAACCGGAATATGAAGGTAGTGAATATGCTCCAGGCAACGAATCTGAGGAGGATGAGCCAGATTGGGAGGCATTTACTCCGGAGGTCCTAACTAAGGATAAGGACAAAAGGAAAGGCAAAGGAAAGGCCGTTGATAAAGGAAAAGGAAAAGAAAAGGCGTCTTCATATTTAGGTCGTAGAAAGTCTGGGGGTGTTGAGATCAGAGAACCGGGTTCTGAGCCACCTTGTCTCAGTATGCAGGATGTTCCTTCCGGTCATAGGTCCATGTACTCATCAAAGCACTGCATTGGTGAGCGAGATGTAGGAGTTGCTAGTATCATTGAATGTGTGCCAGGATTTCAAAAAGAAAATCTACATTAGATTTGCGATTTCCCGAAACAGGCTGGTTTCTGTTTGGAGCTGATCAGAGAGTTTTATATGAGGGCAGGTCACTTGAGTGACTCTGACGGCGACCCGCACTTATTCACTACTTCTGTACGTGGTGTTGAGTTGACTATCACTCTCGATACAATAGCGTCTGTGCTGGGGATCGAAGCAAGGACTGAGGGAGTTGAGTATCTGCAGGCCGGTTTTGACTCACTTCGGGATTGGAATCGTATTGTGAATTCTATTTGCATGCCTGGTACTGAATCAAACGGAATTATGGTACTGTCCAAGGATTTTAAGATGGAATACCAGTTTTTGAATTTCGTAGTTTGCTATAATATTTTGCCTCTTGCAAACACGAAGATTTTGAGATAGGATCGCATCCTTTACATGTATTTGTTGGGTAGGCCGGACATTGTAAAAGCCAAGAATATCAATATGAATATTCCGTTTTTGATCTAGCGGAGGATGGCAAAGAACATCAAAACTTCAAGGCAGAATGAAAGGTTGCCATTTCCATTGATAATCATGAGGATTCTGCGACTCTATGAGGTGGATATTCGTTGTACATCCTATGAGCATAGCTTAGGACGGATCAATGAAATGACGTTTGTGAAGTCCTCTGTGCAACTTAGAACTCCGTCTCAGCAAGCTGCTTCACCTCCTGCTACTCCACCTCCTGCTGCTCTTACTTTTTCACGTCCTTCTATGGATATTTCTGAGGAGGATGTCTCGGTGTCCTCTGTGTATCATGAGCAACAAAGATTATCTGAAGAGCTTCAGAAACTTTCTGCGGATCAGGCTCAGATAAGGAAGGATGTGGGCAAGATTAAGCATTTGATGAAGGCAATCTTTGATAAATTGGGTTGTTGCAGCTCTGATCTTCCTCCGCAGGGTGACGACTCAGACTGAGTGGTGCGGGGCTCCTCCTTTTGTCATTTTGGCGCTTTCTGACAAAAAGGGGAAGATGCTCATGATGATGATGATACACATGCCTATGATGCTCATGTTTTGGCTTATGTTTTAGTTATGTAAATTTAGATTAGATGTTTGCCTAGGTGCTTGACTATAACTTAGATGAACTATGACTACTGATGTGTCTTGAACTATGACTGTTGCTTTGACGTTTATATTTGATCTTTTATAATTATTCTTGAATCTTGATTGTGTTTTAAGAATGTTTTTGCAGGAATGTTCAAGACTTCAAGACTCCATGTCTAAGTCATAGAGTTTGTATTAAGATTGTGAAAAATGTAATTTTCTTTTATTGGATCGATCATGCAGGAGATTGTCGTTTGGTGATTGCGATGATCTTCTTTTTATTGTTTCTGAGTTGTGTACGAGTATTGTAGTATATTTTGTCACGAAATCGCCAAAGGGGGAGATTGTTAAGGATTTTCTAGGTTGGCAGATTTCGTAAAGTTGAATGGAGTCTTGAAGAGTTGATCGCGGAAGTTTGAAGAAAAGATTCAAATTGAAGAACAAATACTCATTTGGAGAGCTCGGCACCTCAGGTATGAAGAATAGATCATTTGTGATGAAGATATTTAATTGTAATAAGTTTAGAAGACTTAGATTGCATTATGATGCTTAAACTGAACTTTTCAGTGTTATGGGACCGGTCCCAGAGTTGAGAGACCGGTCCCCGAAGGTCCTCACTGCGTGGAATATTGAGGCAACCGGTCCCTGAGATGAGAGACCGGTTACCGAACATGAGTTTTTCAGTCACGCAGCGAGGGACCGGTCCTTGAGATGAGAGACCGGTTCCCGAACGTTGTGTTTTCTGTCACGCAGCGAGGGACTGGTCTCTCACTCAAGAGACCGGTCTCTCAAAGACCGGTCTCCTCGAGAGGACCGGTCCCTGAGGACGACACAGGTTTTTAAAATAGACTTTTTGCAATCCTAGTCTACTTCTAAGTCTTCTAAACATATAAATAAGCCATGGGGGTCATCATATGGGTTAAGGTTTTGAATTTCTACTGATCTAAAACCCTAGAAACTTGTTTGTCCATTCTCATGATTCTATTCTCATAACAAGTTTCATATAATCAACAATCGACTTGATTCTTCGATTTTTACTCGAGAACTTCTTCGAGAATCAAGTAGATGTTTGATTAGAAGGTGAACCCTCATCGCTTATGGGATTCTAAGGCTTAATCACCACAAATCTTCGATTCTACAAGCTTCGGAAGGAGGTTCGGCGCTTGGATCTCGCGTGAAGCCAAGGATTCGGTGGACGCTTCAAGAAGTTGAGGCGTTGACGCAGCAAGGAGTTGCGGCAAGGTCGATTGGAGGATTCCTATCAATCTAGGACCGGCGAAGACCATCGACAACAGGAATTCGGTAAATTGAGTCATGTATTTTGGTTAAAATCACTTGTACTCAAGTTTTCTTAGTGGATTTTCTTCGCGTGATCGATCTCGTGGGTTTTTCACTCCGGATTGGAGTTTTTCCACGTTAAATTCTCGGTGTGCTATTTTATTTTTCGCTATTTCATTTTATTTGCATCGAGAATTTTGTGTTTGCCGTTTTTACACCTATTCACCCCCCTCTAAGTGTTACTTACCTTTTAGATCCTCGGGATCTATATCTTTCACCCCAAGCCTCCAATGGTGAGCAAAGGGAGAGGAAGATGCTCCAAAGCCTCAAGATCTTGCTCTCCTCCAACTTGTAACACACTGGACCTTTGCAAATTGCGAGGTTCGAGTGTTTGGTTGTATTTCGAGCTTTTCCACACTTGGTGGAGGGTTGTAAAATGTTCCCCGACCCGAAAAGTTCGAAAACTGGAACTTTGGACAAGTCCTGAGAGTTTTTACTCTCGGGGACCGGTCCCTGGAGGGAGAGACCGGTCCCCCCAGTGAGCAGTGTTGAGGCAGCCTGAGGCAACCGGTCCCGCGCAGGGAGAGACCGGTTCCCGAATGCTGGTTTTTCGGGTTCGCAGCGAGAGACCGGTCCCTGCTGGGGAGAGACCGGTCCTGCTGGGGAGAGACCGGTCCCTCTGAGCGAAAACTGCCCAGACCGGGCTGTTGCAATTTTGGGTTTTTGAGGGGCCTAACTAGATTTTGTTACCTTAGAGGCTTTAGGCAGCCCCTCTTCTCCTCTCACTCTCATTTTCTCTCAACCCTTTGCATTCTAGAGAGAGAAGAAGAGAGGGAGAAGGAGAAGAAGGAGAAGAAGAGGTGAAGAGCTTGCTTGGAGCACCATCTAGATAAAATGCTTTGTATAAACGGTATATACTCGTAAAAAGTATAGTATCCGATCCAGTTTGGGTGGCTTGGCAGCGCATCCCAGAGCTAAGCGGCTTGTTTCAACAGGTGCTCAGAGATCTATGGGATTTTCACTAGTCGCTTCTCTATGCTCCCGTAATGTTGGTAGGATATTGTAGTTTGTAATTGGATCCTCTTTTTCCCCGTTTTGAGTGGAGTTCTCATCTTTAGAAGAGGATTCGAGGTTTTCTCTCGATCCTGGGAAGGT
This sequence comes from Ananas comosus, assembly GCF_001540865.1. Classification (NCBI taxonomy): domain Eukaryota; kingdom Viridiplantae; phylum Streptophyta; class Magnoliopsida; order Poales; family Bromeliaceae; genus Ananas; species Ananas comosus. The sequence continues at coordinate 7,544,205 of NC_033628.1, forward strand.
TAGGTTCGGGATCCTTCCAAGATTTGGTTAGTTAATTCGAAGTTTTCGGGATCTAGTTTTTCGGGGTTTTGGTTGGGATTTAGAGTAAAGATCCCAATTTTGATCGTTTTTCGAGGTTTTGATTCTAGATCTCCCTCCTTGGAACGGTGTATGGAGATCCTACGAGGTTAGGTTCAAGTTTTAGAAGATCCCAACTTCTAATTAGGTGGTGTTCCGAGGTTTTCGTTCGAGGTTCGGAGGTTTCCACCCTTTATTCCTTCCNATATAGTAGAGAGCATGCATATGTGGCCTAGCATTCTAGTTGGGACTTGAAATTACAATCCCTATTATGAAAACGAACCTTGCTTTCATGCATTCAAACTATATACCAGTTGTGACATTAGGGATTTTTGAAAGCCTAGAGAGGCTTAGAGATTTAGAGGATATGTGAGATTGGGCCAATGTCATGAAGAGGCATTGGGGCCCGGGGCATAGCGAGCGTTAATGTTAATGTCTTAATTGAAATATGACCGGTTGTGAAGCTTAAGTGTCATAAAGAGGCACTAAGCAAGTGTATGTTGGGACTTCCCATTATGACTTTGAACTAGATCTTCGGGATACTAGTGACTGTACCATGTTAGAGACATGAGGAATGAGTACTTGAGACTTTGACCTTGCTTGTTTGCCATTTGTGCTCATTCGCACATGCTTGTGAGGGTCGCTCCCTACAAGCCGGCACTCCGGAGTTGGCCTATGCGACTATGTTCGCTCGTGCGGCATTGAGAAGCCTACGGGGTCGAGTGGGACAGACACATTCCAAGAGTAGGGATATTGGGCTACCACAGGCACTTAGGCGGCAAAAGCTGGACTACCTTGGGTAGGTCCCTAATTGGAAATGGAAATCGACACGGTTTGAGAGTGAATGATCACTACTAGATAGACTTAGTAGTCGGATTACATTTACATGCTTTTAGCATAGTGTGAGACATGTAGTATACTTGGTTGCCATGATAGAACACCTACATCATGTATTGACAAAGGTTAACAACATTAAACTAGTGCCAATTGGACTTAATTGTAAGGATAGAATAGATGTACATTTTGGCTGACATCATGTTTACTTGAGACACAGTAGACTAGCATTCCAATTGTGCTTTCTTTCAGCAGTTTATTTACATGCTCCTTATTGCTTATCATTATTATTATCGTTGCTTACCCTTATTTTTGGGGCCTAGTGGAGCATGAGCTGAGGTCAGTAATTGCCCACTGGGAACTATAAATTATAGTTCTCACGCCCTCTTTTTCTCGATGTTTTTCAGAGCCTTCCACGCAGGGAGAGGCCAGGGATCGCGGAAAGGGTATCGCCTCGGGCTAGCGTGCTTACCGAGGGATCGTTCGATAGGTGGTCTACCTCTCGTGTTATCTTTTTGTGAGAGGTTGAGAGTTGTACCCGCATATGTATAGAGACCACCATTTTTGTACTTTTGAGACTGATATTGTACTCCTTATGACTCCTTTTACTGTCTAACTTTATTTCTTTACCTTGGTATCGATGATAGAACTATATTTGCTCTGATATCATTAGTTGCTAGTTATTTCACTTCTTCTACTTGTTTTATTACTTACTTTTACTTCCGCTTTTATTGTAGACGCCTTATATGTGTTGACATATGGCGGGTCTGGGCACGCTACCGGGAGGGCCTCCGCCGGTCCCGGGGCGTGACACAACTCCTTTTTCTTCTCCTTATTCTTCTCTTTCTAGAAGGTGTAGAGAGAATGTGAGGGAGAGAAATAAGGGTGAGAGGGAGAGGAAATGGCCTTAAGGCCCTTTGAAGCAACAAAATCCACTTAAGCCCCTAAAAAATCCAACCTGTGCACTGCCCGGGTCTGGGCAGTTTTCGGACTGAGGGACCAATCTCCCCGACCTGGGACCGGTCTCTCAGCCTGCCCCAAAAATCCAACGTTCGGGAACCGGTCTCTCCCCGCATGGGACCGGTCTCCCCTCGCGAAAACGTACTCGGGGACCGATCTCACCCGCGAGGGATCGGTTGCCTCAAGTCCTGCCGCAGCACTGTTCTGAGAGAACCGATCTCTCCTATCAGGGACCGGTCCCCGAGAGTGAAAATTCTCAGGACATTGCCAAACTCCAGAAATCGAACTTTTAGGTCGGAATACCATCTACGACCTTCCACCAAGTGTGAAAAAGTTCGAAATCCGACCAAACACTCGAACCTTGCAATTTGCAAAGGTCAAGTGTGCTACAACTTTCTTTCGCAGTTGACGGCTGACTTGGCTGCTTGGATCATTGAGGTAGTATAGTGTCCCTGGGGCTTAGCTGTCAGAATGACTACAGTATTAGTGACCACTTGACATATCTGTGGAGTGTCGGGACCAGACGAAGTCATTTTAGTGTGAAATGGGCGCGAAAACTGACTCGACGCACTTAATTAAGCAAAAACTGAAGTTCTGCTAGTTTAGGGCACCTAGAAGTGGTTTAAGGCACCCAGATTTAGAGCACTGTTAATATGTGTTGCTGCAGTCATTTTAGATCCAGTTTAGGGTGCCCGAAAGTCGATCGGGTCTGAATTCTCCCTCATGAATATCGAACGTGTTGGCATATGTCTCGTGGTAGGTGAGATCTGTCGGAACTGTTTAGGGCACACTGGACCGCCGAAGTGGTTGGAACCAAGGGAGGTGAGCAGTTTAGGGTGCCCAAAAGTGGTCTGGGGTGCCCGAATATAGAGTTATCAGCAAAGTAATAGGTTAGTATCGCTTATTCCTATAGGTCATTCTACCCTGCCAGCACCTCTATAAAAGTATTTAGACGTCCCCATTGAACTCTTTTCTCTTCTCCTTTATAGCAAACCCCATTTTCTCTACTAAATCTCCCCCAAGCTCCTCTAAACCAACCCATTTCTCTCTGCATTGGATCAAAATAGCAGAAATTCCAGCAGCAACTTTAGAAGACTGGCATTGTGATCCGTGGCAACATCTAGTTGCTGTGGGGAGTTGTTTCGTGGATTGTAGACCTGAAGGGGAGTGTTTGGGACCAATTTAGATTAGTGGTACTGAATTGTCGTGTTTTGAGCTGAAAATTGGTTTTTGTTGGGGTTTCTAGATCCATTTTTTGTTATAGCCGAATTTCTGAAGCTGGAATTAGTCCTCCATTTTTTCTCACTCGTTTTGAAGCCTTCCTTACCAACATTTCCAGAGTTGAAGGTGTGTTTTGTGTTGAAAATTTTGTAGTTGAGCTTTTGATGCAGATTTGAGGTTTTTGATAGAAATTTTAGAATTTTTGAACCCATATTTTGGTAGGGAGCTGGTTGCTAGATTTGGATTGGTTATTCCCATGATTTTGGAGATTTTAGACCCTTTTCTACTGAATTTCTAAGTGAAAATTCTTAAATTTTAGCCTGGTTAGAGTCAAATGGCTTAAATATTGAACTTCCGGATCCTGATTTGGGCCCTCTTTTAGGATCCAAATTGCAACAAAAGATTTTTGGAGGCTTTTTGAAGCTTGATTGTTGCAGGAACTTGATGATTAAGTTCTTGCAACATAAAAAGGTGAGTTTGGTGATGTTTTTTTACTTTAAACCTAGAATACGAACTAAATTCCAACTTGAATTCATGTAGTTCTGGAATAGGTGTGTTGCTGATCTGGGCTCAGGAGCTAGGTGCCCAGAATAGGCTGCAGGAGGATCGAAATTGGAGACCCACTTTTCTTGCTGTAGTTAGAGTTGAATTGGTCCGTTAACTCTTCGATCGACTTCTTGCCGTAGTTGGATTCAAGTTTGAGGTGGGTTAATATTTACCGAAATCTTCGAAATTCCTCATAAGTTGTAGAGATTTCAACATGCACTAAGTTGTATTTATTATCATAGTAAAGCTCAAATTTGAAGATTTCTATGTCGCAATATGAAATCTGAATTTGAAGCTTAATCTAATAATTTTAGATAAATTTTACATGTTGAGCTAGGACTTGATTAGGAGAAAACTCACAAAACCTATATACCTCACTTTTTTGAAAAGTTTTTTTTTTTTTGAGAACTGATTTATTAAGTTAAATGAACTAAGCGTATAGTATGGAAGCAGCTAGGGCCTTCGAAGCAAGCCAAATAGGAAAAACATAGAAGAAGGGAGAAAAATTAAAAGAAGGTGGAGGAATTGCTGGTTAGGAGGGTTATGGTGGTTCAATCCAGGATTTCGTCAGGAGATTGGTGTGTTCAAGTGCTCGGATGACGTTGGGGATCTTCGAGCGGAAAATAAAGTTGTTTCTTTCCGTCCACACAACCCACCAAATAGTCGCCAGAAAGGTTTGGGCTTTTGATCTTTGTTCTTTGTCGGTGATAGCAGATATTTTATTCCAGAGAGCCCGAACACCGCACGAATTCGCAACTGGTACATCTGCCCAGACGAGTAAGAAGCGCGTGAAGACACAATTGCTAAAGAGATGGTCAAAGCTCTCCATGGCAAACGCACAGAATATGCAGTGTTCGTCGACCTGCATCCCGCGGGTGAGCAGTCTATCAGCAATGAGTAGTCTTTTATGGAGTAACACCCAGATGAAGACTTGATTTTGATTAGAATTTTTAAAATCCAAATGTGTTGGCACTCTGTGTCCCTAAGTCTAGTGTTATCAATGAACCTATAGAGGGATTTGGCCGTGTTAGGGGTCCACCGCCATCTAAGCAGGTCCGAGAAGGTCTTGGGGCTAAAACGAAGGAGTAGGTCTTTAAGTAGTGCATATTGTGTAAAGTTGCTGTTGGATTGATGTAATACACTGGATCTTAGCAAATCGCAAGATTCGAGTATTTGATCTGTGTTTGGAGCATTCCCACAGTTTTTGGAGGGTCGTTGATAGTGTTCCGACCCCTGGCACGCATCCCGAGGATGTTGGAGTGGGACTTTGCACCAAAATTTCAAAATCGGAATTTTTGGACAGCTCTCGGGCAGCCTGCAGCAGGGCTTGTACCGGAACAAGACTGGCCTTGTACCGGTACAAGGGTTGATGGTTGTACCGGTACAGCCATCGGGCTTGTACCGGTACAGAGCCGCAGACCGCGCGACCCGAGCCTCGAGTTTGCAATTTCGTCGGCCTTGTACCGGTACAAGAGCCCGTGTACCGGTACAAGGAGGCAGATTTCGTGCAGTTTGAACTGCAGGGGGTTTTCCGCGTTTGTGCCTAATCTATTTAGCACCCACGCCCCTTAGGGCTTCTTTTGTGCTGGGACCTGAGGAGGAGAAGGTGAGAGGAGCTCTCTCTCCCTTTCTTTGCATTTTTACTCATTTTGCTTGGATTTTATTGGGTTTTCTCTCCTCTAATTGCATCTTGGTGGCTTCTCCACCATTGTTGATGGCTTAGAGCTTGGAGAGGAGCTTGTGGCTGAGGAGATCTCCCACCCCACTTGGATTGGAGCTAAGTTTGGAGCTTCTTAAGAGGTTAGAAACATGATTCCACCTTTTGATTCATGTTTTTGAGGCTTTGTTGAATTGAAACCCTAGATTGTGATATTAGGGTTTGTTTTGGGTATTTTGAATCTAGGGCTTTTAAAGCTAGATTGAGTGGATTAGAGGCTTCCATTGGGTTAGATTGGATGAACTTTAGCCCTCTTTTGGAGCATTGGAGAGGGTTTTTGCACTAGAGGTGAGTTCTCTCCACCTATGCTTGAATAGCTTAATGTTTGGGTAATTGGTTGTTCGTATGGTTCGTGTGACGCATGTTCTTGTACCTCTAGGATACTAGGAGACTAGAGGACACCCTCGTGGGAGCGCACGAGGAGTTTCGTTGTCATCGGTGGATTTGGCTTCGTGGAAATGGGGCGAAATGGCCCCTATGCTCTTGCTACTTGTTGTAAAATATTTTTTAAATTCATTTCTATGCTAAATAGAATTTATATGAATTTTAGAGCACTTAAAATGCATGCCTTGTGTATTATGAAAATTTCACTATATAGTATAGCCATATGAGTAGAATGCATGCATACGGGAAAAGTGTTTATTTTGCAAGTGAAAAATACATCTCTTATGAGGATTATGACTTGGAATATGTATTTTGGAATATAGTTGCCATGCTTTGACATAGAGAACAAGAGTGTCATAAAGGGGCACTTGAAACTAGTAAACTATGAAACTGCAACATAGAGATATATTGTTAGGCCACTACATATCTGCTATATTCCATGTTAGAGACATGATGACATAGGGATAGGCCATTGAGATGCTTGACACATTCCATGTTATTAGACATGAGGACTTGGTACTTCCGACAGATCGTTTGACTACTTGCCATTATGCTCATTCGCACATGCTTGTGAGGGTCGCTCCCTACAAGCCGGCACTCCGGAGATAGCCATCGCGATTCATATTCGCCGTGCGGGATTGGGCGCCGAAGTGGATTGCCGTGGGCCAAGCTCATCCCTAGGGTGGGGATGATGACTACCACGGGGCCATTAGGCTCGGCACCGGCCAGACAGCCTACGGGTGGGTCTCAGGGCCATAGACAGCTTTCGGGTGGGTCTCTTCAGATTTGACTTCGAATATTCATGATGACTTAATGTACTACTTGGACATTGACTAGAATAGTAACAACGGGACTTTACTATTTCGCATTGTGGACATTATGATAGTTGGAGACTTTTACTTCATGCATTGTTGCCTTCATACTTATGCTATTTATACTAAGTAGAGATATCATGTTGTAGTAAGTTACATTTTTACTTGCCTTTCGCTTTCCTACATTTATAGTCACTGACATCTATTGTAGCTTTGGGCCTTGTGGTGCATTCACTGAAGTCAGTAATTGCCCACTGGGAACTATTTTTAATAGTTCTCACGCCCCTGTTTTATGGTTTACTTTTCAGAGCCTTCGGCACCGGCGGAGGCACGGGATCGCGGCAAGGGGATCGCTTAGCTAGCTAGAGAGGAGCGGCACTCTGCCTAGGTGGTTTACTCTTTCTTTTTGTAGTTGAGAGAGAGTGAGAGATTTCTGTATCCATGTATAGAGACCACCTATGTACTTACTTTTAGCACTTGCATTTGGGATTTCCTATTGTATTTACTCTATGTCTTATTTAGTGGATTTACAGTTTATCCTTATCCCTTGTTGTAGCATTTAGACATTTATTATGCTCTGATACTCCTAGATGTCTTTTATTATTGCTTTTATTATTGTTGTTTTTAGACGCCTTATATGTTTTAGACGTATGGCGGGTCTGGGCACGTGCCGGGCGGGCTTCCGCTGGGTCCCGGGGCGTGACAATTGATGCGCCACAAACCCTCTGCAAATGAAGCGCCATCTCCATCTGTTTGGGCTCCAACGTTGTGAGACTCTGACCTCCTTATTCTTTATGTTGGCGTAAAAGTCTGAGAACAAGGTGCGCAAGGGGGTTTCTCCAATTCAGATGTCTGTCCACATCCTAATATTGTTACCGTCACCAAGGTCATATGATAGTCCTCATTTTAACATTTCTCGGCATCGGAGCATGCTTTTCCACTACTTGGAGTACGGTACAAAGGTTGTGCCCTCATGCAACGGCCTGCGTCTGGTGTAATAAAGAGATCTTATCAGCTTGCACCAAAGTAGGTGTGGCTCGTTAAAAAAATGCCACCACCATTTAGTTAAGAGAGCCAGATTCATGGACTCCGAGTTTTTGATCCTTAACCCGCCTTCTCCCTTGCTTTTGCAAACGGTTTTCTAGTTGACTAGGCAAGCTCCCCCAAAAATTTTGGAGTATCCTTTCCAGAAGAAGGCTCTTCTCAGGGCTTCAATACGATGCAGAACCCATTAGGGGGCTTTGAAGATGGAGAGATAGAAAAGTGGCAAACTGGTTAGGACCGAGTTGATAAGGGTCAGTCTTCCTCCTTGTGAGAGGAGTTTGGCTTTCCATCCGTCGATTCTTGCTTCTATGCGATTGATGACCAAAGCCCAGTCTTCCTTAAGGATGTGCTTATTATGTAGCGGTATGCCCAGGTAACAGAACGGGAGATTTCTGACTTTGCATCCTAAATTGTTGGCAAGTCTGTCGCCTTTCCGAGGGTTGGGTACTAAGTAGTAAAGTTCCGATTTTTCCTTGTTAATCCTAAGCCCAGAGGCCCATTCGAAAAGGTTCCAGAACAACTGCAGGTTCCGCATAATGTGTTTCCTTGGCTCGCAGAAAAAAATTGTGTCGTCAGCGTATTGGATGAGCGCTGTCTCGCAGTCTGATGAAAGGCTGATACCGAGTATTAGGTTGTTGCTCCTAGTAATTTTGGTCATCCTGGCCAAGCAGTCGGCTACCAGTTAGAAGAGGTAGGGGGAAAGAGGGTCCCCCTGCCTGAGGCCTTTTCTTACTTTTAGCCACGAGGTAGGTGAATCGTTTACCAAGATGGCCACTTTGGCGTTGCAGGTACATTGTTCGACCTAAGTCCTCTAATTTTTGTAAAACCCAAGCCAGCGTAGTATACTTTGCAGAAAGTCCATTTGACGTTGTCGAAAGCTTTTTTGAAGTCGACCTTTATACTTACACATTTCTTGTCAACTTTTGAGCACCAGTTAATGAGTCCGGTTGTGGTAACAAAGAAGTCTAGCATTAGAAGGTCTTTCAAGAAAGCCGATTGCAAAGGAGAGATGATGGACGGCAGGACGCTCATGAGTTTATTGGCGAGGACTTTGGAGATAATCTTTTGGATGCCATTGATAAGGCTGATCGGTCAGAAGTCATTAACCTTGCATGCTCCTTCTTTTTTTAGGATGAGGCACACGAAAGAATAGTCGACGGGGCCAGTAAAAAGCTTGTTGTCCTAGAGGTCGATGAAAACATTGAAGATATCCCCCTTGATTGACTTCCAGAAGGTTTGGAAGAATATAAGTGGGAAGCCATCCGGCCCTGGGGCCTTATCGCTGTGTAGTTGGAAGGTGGCTGTCTTAACTTCATCCATAGTAAATGGAGTCGTTAGGAAGTCCGGGTTAAGCACTCTGTTGGAGTTGTATAGTCCACTCCAATCTCCAAACGGTGTAGATTGATCCTCTGCCTAACTGAACAGCTAGTGAAACTTATGGAAAAAGTAGGATCTCTTATGCTCTTCATTTGATATTTGCCGCCCGCAATCGTCTTCAATGACTTCGATCGCATTGTTGCACTTCCTATCGTTTGCCACCGCGTGGAAGAATTTAGTGTTACCATCGCCTTCCTTCAGCCATCGTTGTTTAGATCTGGTTTTCCACAGGATTTCTTCCTCTTCAAGAATGGACTAAAGTTTTGATTTAGGCTAAGCCCGTTTGTCTAAAATTTCGTGTGGCAGATTAGTCTGCTCCTCTAGCTGGTCTATGGCTTGGAGTTCTTCCGTCAATAACCTCTTAGTGTTGGAGATGCTGTGAAAGTTTGTCTTGCACCATTCCTTAATACGTGCTTTGCAGTGCCTGAGCTTAGCAATAATAGTTAGGATGGCAGAACTCTTGGAAGAACTCTAAACCTGGCTTAATCATTTTTGGCGATAGTTAGGCCCAAGAGGTTAAGAGAGTTAAGCATGCTAGGATGGAAGTAGTTCTAGGATGGGTGACCCTTTGGAAAGTTGGCGCGCCACATCCCTAGCTTGCACTCGATTGCCCGAATCCATCGTAGCTACACGTCTACTCAACTTTCGAGTGCCCGGACTACAACGTCTGAATCCCATAGTGACTCACCTGCTAACAACTTTACTCTACAACTCTGTCGAACTTATCTAGATTTTCAGGCGCCGACAGTACTTCTTGTCGCCCAATACCTTGCGTGAGTGGTGAATTACCTATTTGGATCCATCCACGACACATCTGGGCATTCGAAACTGTTACTCGAAACTTTCTGGCATCTGCTACATGATCAGGATCCTCAGAAACTACTCTACTCCTCAGCTCAACACTTTTGAGAGCCCACAACATCCTCCGGCCATCTGGAAATGTTTTGAAACACAGTTTCAGCCGAGGTCTTTTTCGAATTTTGTTTTTGCATCCATTCACACCAAAAATAGCTCCAACTTAGTTCAACGAAGTGCAAACTAACATCTCATACTATAATCTTGCCTATTTGTCAAGATCTAGTATAATACATTAAATTTAAATTTTAAAATAAAATTCAAATTTAGAATTTAAATTTTGAAATCATATGGCAATATGTTACTAAATAAATATTTTAAGTATAGGGGCGATTTTGAAACATTATATTTATTATTGTCTATAATACTGTAGTTTTACTGTTAAAGCAATAATAATAATTTTATAATTCTACTAATTTACAATGAAATAATTGTTCGAACTAAATATAAAAATTATATAATTTTTTAGAAATCTCATTACTGTAATGGAATTTTTTTTTAATCTTTCAATACCCAATAATCCTAGATAATGCGATCCAAATACCCTCAAAGAGAAAACTCCACCCATAAGATGGATAAAATATACAATTTACAACATAAAAGAGAGTGTATGTTGCAGTCCAATCACCTAATTGTCAATTAGAGAGAAAAAAAAACAGCCAATGAGTATTAGGATTGGAATCTATAGATATATTAATTTATCAGTTCTCCTGTGGCCGACGTGGCTGCTCCTCAGTGCTCCTCCTCTCTGGGGTTTCTTCTCGGGCAGTCGCGGGCGTCGGGCGCGGGTCGCGCGCCGCGCACATGTTAGGGCCCCCTGCACTCTTTCTCTCTCTCTCTCTCTCTCTCTCTCTCTCCGCACGCTTAAGGCGTGCAGGGTCGTGCCGGCCAGACCTGCCGCCCACCTCCGGCCTCCTCTCTCTCTCTCCCGCTCTCTTCCCTCTTCCCGCAACACCTAGCCCCCTTCTCTCTCCTCTCTTGTCTCTCTCTTCTCTCTCTCTCTCTCTCTCTCTCTCCGCGCACGCGGGGCGTAAACGCCCGGCCGCGCGCGCTGGTGCGGGCCGGCCCCCCCCCCCCCGCGGGTTCTCTCTCTACTTCTCTCCCCCCTCTCCCCACCCTTAACCCCCTCCCCCCTCCTTCTTCTTCTCTCATCCCCCTCTCTCCCTCTCGCCACCGTACTAGTGACCCCTTTCCCCCGTCTTTCTCTTTCTCTCTCGTCTCTCTCCTCTCTTCTCTCTCTCTCTCTCTCCGCGCCACGGGGTACGCCCTACACAAGGAGACTTTTTGTGGCAATTATTTAGCGGCTAATATATCAAACCCCGCGCTATTACTTTATTTTATTAACCTTTAGCTGCCAATTATTTTTAAATATATAGTTTCATCTACTAATATTTTATTATGGGAAACTTCCAAAAACCCCCCTGTTTCTGATTATCGCTGCATTCTCACTTTGCTACCTGTGGTTTAAAACGTATCACTTTTGCCCCCCTGTGGTTTCGTTTTTATTTTTGTTATCAATTTGATTATTATTTTTTTTAAAATCAGTGACAAGTTAAAATCAAATGGATACTAAGTGACATTTAATAAATATAGTTGGTTATTGAAGTTTTTTGTATATAATTTAACGAAATATTAAATCGAAAAAGCTTCGAAAAGATGTAAAAATGAACCACAGGGGGGTAAATATACGTGTTTTTAACCACCAGAGGTAGCCAAAGTGAGAATGTCACGAAACACAGGGGGGTTTTTGAAGTTTCTATTTATATATTAAATAAATATAAAGGATAATCCTACTCAACCTCAACCCAGAACCAAACCCACCCGAACACACCTACGTCGTCAAGAGCTCCCCTCCCCTCAGGACCCCTCCCCTTCCTCTCTCTGATCCAAGCTCGCCCCCTCCCCCTCCCCCTGCGTCTCGCTCGATCCCAAGCTCCCCCTCCCCTCTCCTCCTCTCTCGATCCAAGCTTGTTCACCCTCATTGCGATTTCTCTAAGCTCGCGATCCCTCTATCGGCGACAGCGCCGCGCGGCGTCGTCGGTCTTCCGGGGAGATCCGGCGGCAGAGGAGTTGGCTGAGAAGCTTCGGCGGCGGGCATCTAGCGTTCGGCGGAGCCACGACGACCGCCTGCGTTACTCATCAATTTTTACTTTGTTGATCTCTCGAGATCAGGATTTTTTTGTGGGTTTTATGCTTGATTTTTATCTATTTAGATTCGTGTGTTCCTCATTTGATTAGTGAAATGCATCGTAACATATCGTAAGTTTTGATCAGAGCCCACATTTTTCGGAAGTTTTTCAGGACCAAATTGTCAAGGATAGCTACATTACATTAGGGAAGTGATGTCACGCGTGTAGTGGATGGATAAAAAAATGCTAATCGCGCCTATTATTTGAGCAGCCTGAATAATGGGTAAACAACTTCCTGACGATTTGTGGATACTTGAATGAAAAAACATAGCTAGTGAATTACATTTGTTGTGCTCCCTCCGTGCAGCATGTCGAATGTTTGGAAAATAGTTGTACATGTTGCCTAGTAGATCATGACCATACTGGATACCCAACTCTTAGCTTATTAGCTAGCGAAAAATAATTGGCTTAGTTAGTAATCTGTTACAAGTATCGGGATTGCCGATAGGCTTGCGTAGCAAGTAGCAATATAAACAAATGCTGGCGTAGAGACCACATTCAGAACCACAAAAATCTGATAGTCTCTAGTTTATCTTTTTTTCTTAATTGATGTTGGAAAATTTTGAATGCCAACTGGGACAGTATAGAGAGAATCTGATTACTTGAATAATCCCGGACAGATGATTTTCTGATTTAGTAGTTTTATATTCACGTTTTAGTTAATATCTGTGAAGAACAATCCTTAGTTGTAGTTCTTAGTTAAGAATAGTTTTGATTTAATTTATGGAGTTCTCTGATTAGTTTGTGTTTTTTTGCGGTAGAATTAAGGCTTAGATTGTCGACACAAATTTTGAATGATGCACAAGCAAAAGGAGTTGGATAAATGCTGGAAATTTATTCCATTTTTGTATTGCTCATAGAAGGAATGAGTGAGTTAAATAGTGTTTTTCATTTAGAAATAGTGTAGTAATTTTCTTTTGGTTTTCTCTCTTTCTGCGCAAGTGAAATTGAGCACACTGATCTATTGCTCTCACTAGATATTGGATTCATATTTATTATGCTCTTATAAGCCTATGTTTAGATATGAGCTAGTTTCTTAGAAATCATGTCACTCCGAATGAAAAAGGTCAGTACTAATTTTTTTTCTTTTAAAAAACCCCATATAATAGTGGCTTGTAGAAACATTGTACTATATGCAGTGAATATTACGTGTCCCCCCAGTATATATATATATATATATATATTATATCATATATATATATATATATTATATATATAATACCTAGAGAAATGAAGATGAAAATTTTGATACTTTTTTATATGTGTAAACTATTGTCAACATTATTCATTGGCTGGATTCTGTTAGCAGTTTTCGGAGAAGGAGCTCAACTGAGACATAAAGTGAGGATAGAATGAATGATCAATGTAAACAATACTATTTCTACAGCTGATTGTCTAATGTTCTCTTTTCTTTTTGTGATTGACAGAGCTTGTTTAGCCCACTTTGGTTGCATTTGCAATTCTGATCGGAAGGGTTCTTGTTGGATCGTACTTAATTTCTGTTTACTCTTGTTTCGCACTGGCCTTGACATCTCATAGGAGTAACAATCCCTCTAACATCTTCCAAAATAAAAAAATAAATAGAGAAAAAAATTATTCTCCCTATTACATTTTTTGCATCAAAAGATGTTTCATTTTGTAGATTTTGAGAGTCCGTTTGCCTTGTTTTAGGAGATTTACTGTGCTCTCTCATGAATTTATTCCCTATAATACAATGTGACTTATTTATATTGATGGCAATTATACATGTAGCTCCGAGGCTTTTAGTAGTGTGCGTTTAATTTATGATATTTATGATACTCTTGCTCCACCGAAGCCGATCCCACTCCCCCGCACTCCTCCCTGCGATCGGCATCGACCCTTCTCTCCCTCACCCCCTTATTCCGAGCTGAGCTCTCCCCGCCGCGTGGAGCTCTGCAGCTCTCGTCTCTCCTTACTATCATCCCTCCTCCCTCTTCCTCCGCGTCCTCTCCAAGCTCCTGATCCCAGGTCCCAAATTCGCCCTGACATTCGCCACCGATCTTTATCGCGCCCCCGATCTTCTCGGCCCGCTGTGTGCCAGCAGCATGCACATCGCCTGTTCGACCACTTCGCCTTCGCTGACAAGGTCTAGTTCTTCGAGGGAGATCCGTCGCGATCAGGTACGCATCTCCTTTCCCCTCTTAAACACCCCCCACTCTATTTAATTAATTTTTTGATCTAATTTTAACCTCCCCAACACTTTTTTATTTAATAGATTAAGTATAATGTTAGTAATTTTTGATTTCATGAAAGCATGTTTCGAGGCTGATTATTATATCTGGAGGGAAAGGAAAAAACTAGTAGCAGATATATCTATCCAGTTTTAAACAACATTGTTTTTTTCCATAAGCAATTGCCTAACATCCTTAAATGCCTTTGGCCACACAATCAAAAAGTTCTAAGGTTCTCTTAAATAATAGAGAAATAGCTGTCATTTGTGCATCTAACATAGTAACATGCTAAGATTTTCTAAAGTTCAACGCTAACCATCAAGAAGTCAATCTTTCATTCTTAATCAATTATTCATGAAGATGGGTAATGTGTAAACAGAAACATGCAGATAGAATGTATTATTATGACATAAATTTAAGTTTCTAAATAGGAGATACGAATTGTCTGCAACTAGAAATTTTTGGGGTCCCTTTACATGGTTGGTAAAATGGAAGTCAAATGCCCAAATTTATGCTTAGTGATAAATAACTATACTGCGAGATAGTCTTCTTCCTCAACATGATTAGTTCTTAGCATAGTAATTGTTACTAGTGAACTTGAACTTATCTCTTTCTTGTCAGCGTTCTGGCTCTCAAGGGATCTTATCATGCGATACTCTTGGTGCTATGGAAGTCAAGCTCCGTCCTCCTATAACTTTTTCTTCAACAAGCCATGTAGATAACCTTAGTTTTCTGAGTGGTATATACATAATCTATCTATGAGTCTACTATGTCTATCAACAAGAAATGTACAGTATGCTTGCTGGTGGATATAACTTTAAGCTTTTAAATATTATGCACACGTGATACCATCATTAATTGTCTGATGTTCAGGAATTTCGCTGTTTTCTTGACTATTCGTGCTTTAGTTTTTCCATATAATGGACATTTTATCCATCAAAGGCATCTCGATAGAATTGTCTATTCAATAGTATATATCTTAAATTGCTTGCAAACGCAAATTACAAATCTCAATCAGAGTGGCATTGCTAGTTATTAGTGGAAAAGCCCCGCCATCTGCTTGCCGTTCATTATTTCGGATTCGGCGATATCTAAGACAGTTTATTGATAGCAGTAAATGCTCTAACTGAAGTTTCGCTTTTTTTATTATTTTCCCTTTTGAGCTGAACCATTTCAAAATTTGGGTGCTGCCTACAGAAGCCAGACAAATGGAGAGGAATTGATAATGCTCTGGAACGAAGTCATTCGCCAGGTGCTCCTCAAAACCGTCTTGTTTCATTAGCCGGCAAAAGTTAAACCAAAGCCTATAAAAAACATTTTAGCCAGGTATGCATTCTCGAATGAGTACGGTAAAATTATGTAAGAGCCTCAGTTATCTTTTGAATGCAATTTGAATTTGCTCCATTCCTTGCAGAGTATTCAGCAGTTCTTGATAAGCATTTCAGTAATTTTCAAAACTACAAAATAGCAGTAATCAATTTTGAGGAGGATAAACATCCTGGTTTCTGGAGGTAAGTATTCCAAGTAAGCTAAAATGCTCTTGAAAAATTTTCTAGATTTGATTTTGTTTTTAATGTTGTTTAATGAATGATTGCCTTTTAGAAATTACTACATCATAGATCTATAAGATGCTTTTGTTTTCGTTGTTCAATGTCAAGCCGATTTGTTGCAGCTTACTTGTTGCATATACACTGTTTTAGAAAGCAATTAAGAGTAAATTATATGTAACAAAGGCAAATGCTTTAGTTAATGCTCTTATTGCTTTTGAGTGTTTGATACTCAGATAAGTACTAATTAATTTATGACATGTTACTAATGACATTTTCTTCACTTTTGGCATTCAAAAATGACAATCTTTGTTGTTCAGATGAATATTCAGGTGTCTGAGGTTTTGAGGGATAATTATTTTCTGGACAGAGGGGGAAAAGAAGAAGGGCTTGAGTAGAGTTAAGTACATGATTTTAAGCGGAAAAGGTGAGTGTTAGCTATATGTTCCTAGAAATAATCAACTAGTCATCATAGTCGAGGGGTACTTAAGTTGTAAATTTTCCTCATAAAAGCTGCTCAGCTATCTTCCACTCCAATCAAAACAATGCTTGTAGGCCTCTTTACATGCATTTGACGAAATTAACTTACAACATTGTACCAACCTCTGTGTAAGAGACAAAAATCAAGTGCATGGCAAGCAAATTTAAGTTATTTGTTTTTACTTATTGTTAGTATGATCTTTTTTGCAATTAGAACTGTTGCAACGCTCATACTTAATAAATTTTGGTGGATATTCTATATTACGTCAGTCAGGAAGGTTGTTTAAGCCAGGGTAATATAGTTCTGTAAGGTTGTACAATTCAACTTCAAACTCATTTAAGAATGTCAATAACATCGCGTTGATATTCGCAGAAATTGCTTGTTGGTCGTAAATGAGATTTCGTTCTAATCTGATTTTCTGAGATCTATTAAAATAATAGTTGATTCTGATCTTCTATTTCACTATCTAAACCTTTCGTTGTCTCTGCTTCATTTTCAGAATGTGGTTGTCTACTTATTTGAGTGCTATTGTAGTCAAAATAAAAGAAAAGCTGACCATAATCAGTACAATCTAACTTTCATATTTTTCAGAAATTGATATGTATGAATTTGTATTTGCGTAATTTCGACACTGATTTTATGACTTCTTTTGGTTATCAGATTCAGCTGGAGCTGTTTATGAAATTGAAGTGGGAAGAAGACATGCTGGTAGTTCATGTTATTTTTTTGCCAATTTTGAACAAATATTTTTTGTTAGAAATTATGTTTGAAATTTTAATTTGAATTCTGATATTGTAATTTGAGAGTTGAGATTATGTGATACAAATTATTAAATGCTTTTGCGGTTACTAATATTTCTTTAATTTAATTCATCTGTAGTATTTAGTTGTTAATCAAGTATTTTAATATTAATTAATTGCGCTATAAGCTTTATTAAGGTCAATTATTTGTTATTGTTTTTGCGCCAATTATAATTAATATGTAGCGGCATTTATAATATTGTTATTGTATTTATTTAGCGGATATTATAATAGTTTTTATATGCAATATATTTAAGCGCATTTATAGATAGTCGTTATGTGTAAATAGTTTAGCGGTATTATTTTGAATTTGTTTACAAAACCGCGGTAATAAATGCCGGCTAAAATTTTTAGCGATCCCTGCCAATAGCTGGCAATGTTAAAATTCCACAAAAATATTTTAGCGGCAATTGTAATTCCGCTAATTTAAAAAATATATCGCACGCTTAAAACATAGTTTTGTTTGTAGTGGCGGTCGCCCGCATCGGGCAGCCCCCCCTCCGCCCCCCCCCCTCCCAACCCCCCTGGTTCTCTCTCCTCTCTCTCTCTCTCTTCTTCTCTCCCCCGCCTTCTCTTCTCCCTCTCCCCCCCTAAGCCCTCCCGTCTCCCCTCCCCCACGTCTTCTTCTATCTCTCCCTCATCTTTCCCTCTTATCCTCTCCTCTCCCACATCTCGCTCTCTCCCTACTTCTCCTCTTTTCCTCTCCCTCCCCCCCTCCCCAGCTCTCTTCGGCCTTCTCTCGCCCCTATCCCAGCGCGACTCGCGCGGGCGGCGTGGGTGAGCCGTGGCGCGGGCCTGCGCGAGGCGGAGGTGGGCGGGGGGCCCCGCGGGACGCTAGCGCGGCACGGGTGGGGGTGCTGACGGAGCCGCAAAAAAGCGCGCTCATGCGTCTTCGTCTTAACAGGGTCCAGTGAGGCCACTTCCTGCGTTCATGGACCACATTAGAGGGAGGTCCCGATGTACTCTCTCTCTCTCTCTCTCTCTCTCTCATCCTCTCTCTCTCTTCTTCTCTATATATTATATTATATATATTATTATTATATATATATTATATAATATTAGCTATTTTATTTATAGAATATATATTTATACAATTATTTATAA
Source organism: Ananas comosus (assembly GCF_001540865.1). Lineage (NCBI taxonomy): Eukaryota > Viridiplantae > Streptophyta > Magnoliopsida > Poales > Bromeliaceae > Ananas > Ananas comosus. The sequence goes on from NC_033628.1 coordinate 7,562,325, forward strand.
GTAATAAAATATCTATATATTATTGATTAATATATCATATTATTATTCTATTATAGGTTATTTATAAATATATATTTTTATTTATATCAAGCTATTTTATTTTTATATAGATATGGTTAGGTCTCCAAGGCGGAGAGGGAAAAGTGTTTTTTTTTTTTTCCTTTTTTCACTTCTTCATTTTTCCTCTTTTTTTCTAAAGTCTAATCTAATTTTTTATTTTTTAATATAAAAATTTAAAATATATAAATAATTTTTAAATAGGTTATATTATTTGTATTAAATATAAATTTTAATCTTATACTATTAAGCATTTACTTAATATTCACTTAATACAAATTTTTAATATTTAAATTTAAATTTGAATTTAAACTAAAATATTATAAAGATAAAATTAACATATTAATCTGATTACGTTTTTTATATTTACGTGAACCAAACACCGATAATGGGAATGATTTATTCCTATTGCGATTCAGATGATGAACTAAACAGAATTAGGTAATGAGTCATTTCGATTCCGATTCTAGCTTATTTCGATTCCGATTCCGGTTTCGAACCAAACATGCGATTCAGATGATGAACCAAACAGAATTACGTAATGAGTTATTCCGATTCCGACTCTAGCTTATTTCGATTCTAATTCCGATTCCAACTACGAACCAAACACGCCCATAGATTGTATCTTTAAAAAAAAAAATTAAAAAAAAATGATGACATTTAAGGTAATTTTATTATAAAATTTAGTTGCAAGAATCGCATAAATATACTATCTATATTTGCAGAACTATGCGAAACATTCAAATTTTTAAAGATATTATTGATGGACTCAAATCTAATATATCGAAAAATTAAACCTCTCCTCATATTTGGAGAAAAAGATTTATTTTTCTCTCCTCATATTTGGAGAAAAAGACTTATTTTTTTTTTAGCGGGCGACCCACTCCTCTCTCTCTCTTTTCCTTTCTTTTTTTTTTCCCTCTTTTCCAACTTTTTTTTTATTCTGTACGATTGTGGATCACATAAAAAAATTAAAATTAAAATTAAAATTTAAAATTTTGTAGAAAATTTAAAACTTAAAAGTTAAAATTATATATTTTACCTTAATTCCTAAAACTAAAATTTTACTATTTTAAATTTTAAATTTTAGTTTTTACATTTTAGATTTTAAATTTTATATTCAAATTAAATGATAACAACGGAACCATAGGAATATATTCTTATATACTTTTGTCCCAAGTTTGATAAACAATATTGAATAGTTTATTCAAAATATTTTAGAAATTGTGTAAAGTTTCCGCCGCGAAGCGCGGGCCTTCACTAGTATAAAATAAAATGGGGGACCCCATAAATATTCATGCATCAGAGTTCGACTGCACTAGTACAATAGCGACGCAGAAGAGTAAGTATGTATTCAAATATTTGAAGAGTAAAATAAAATATGTCCGGAAGCGCTCCCAACGGACCGTCTCTAGAGCAAGTGACAAAGAGCTTGGTAGTTGGTATCCGAGGTCTCAAATTCGAATCCTAATTGATTCACATTTCAAGCTAAGTTTATTTTTAAATAAAATAAACGAACCAGGTAGCGTGCTATCTATCTCTTAAAAAAAAAAAAGTTCAGAAATTTTTTTTTTTCAAATCTGAAACCTAACCTGAATGAAAAATTGAACCCCGAAACTAAAATTACGAACCCGCTGAGTTTGGTTTTGGATATGGGTTGGAGTTCGAATTCAGTTTGGGTAAAATGAGTTTGATTTTTTTTTTTGAATTTTTAATTTTTAAACCTATATGTGGAATGATTAGTATTTGATTAAATCTGGAAAATCCATGCACATTAACATCGCTGCTCCCACACCAACAATTGCAATTTGCAGTGTGGACAATAGATAGTGGTCGAGCGGAGAAAGGCAGCCGGCAGCCAGGAAGGAGGAATGGTCCTGGGCGAGTCCCATCACCAGCAGCACATGGTATTTGTTTTTCTTAAAAGAAAAAAAATAGTAATTTAATAAAAAATTTCAAATTAAAGAAAAAACGGCCGTTACAGAAACATGTGTCCCTATCGCTTACCGCCCGGTTACCACACACACATCATCATCTCTGATCTGCCCTGCAACCTCCCACCCCACACACTCTCACCTCCCAATTCCCAAATCCCAATTCCCATCCATTCGCTTCCGACAAAATACCCAGCTGTGAATCCCACACCCCCCTTGTCCCCCCAACGCTCCCAGCCGAGATTTTTTTCTTCTTCTTCTTCTTCTTCTTCTTCTTCTTCTTTCCTCTTCTTGGTCCGATCGGGTCACCTGCATTTGCATTTGCATTTGCATTTACCCCCTGGATCGGCCGGTCGCTAGCTCTCTCTCTCTCTCTCTCTCTCTCTCTCTCGCTAATATATATATATAAATATATATATATATCCTGAACAGACATTAATTAATTAATTTAATTAATTAATTAATTAATTAATTAATTCCGCACAAATTGACGCGGACGAACGAGAGCACAATGTGGGTGTGGGTGCGGGTGGTCGTCCTGCTCGTGTCGGCGTGGCGCGCGGCGGCGACGTCGGCGTCGCTGGTGGGGATCAACTACGGGCGCGTGGGCAGCAACCTGCCGGGGCCGGCGGCGGTGCTGCCGCTGCTGGCGTCGGTGGGGGTGGGGCGGGTGCGGCTGTACGACGCCGAGCCGTCGGTGCTCCGCGCCTTCGCGAACACGGGCGTGGAGCTGGTGGTGGGCCTCCCCGACCGCTGCGTGGCCGCCGTGGCCGACCCCGACGAGGCTCTGGCCTGGGCCCGCGCCAACATCCAGCCCTACGTCCCCGCCACCAAGATCGCCGCCATCACCGTCGGCAACGAGGTGCTCACCACCAACCCCAACCCCAACCCCAACCCAAACAGCACCGCCACCGCCAAGTCCCTCCTCCCAGCCATGGAGTCGCTGCACGCCGCGCTCGCGTCGCTGGGCCTCGACCGGGCGATCGCGGTGACGACGGCGCACTCGCTGGCCGTGCTGGCCTCGTCGTACCCGCCCTCGTCGGCTGTGTTCCGGCGCGACCTGCTGCCCTACCTCTGCCCCCTCCTGGGCTTCCACGCGCGCACCGGCTCGCCCTTCCTCGTCAACGCCTACCCCTACTTCGCCTACGCCGACGACCCCTCCGGCGTCGACCTCAACTACGCCCTCCTCGAGCCCAACCCCGGCGTCGCCGACCCCGTCTCCGGCCTCCGCTACTCCACCCTCCTCCACGCACAGGTGACACGTCCCAATTTTATATATATATATATATATAATAATATATATATATATAATAATATTTTTTATTTTCATTTTCATTCTCATTTTCATTTCTCTCTCGCTCTCTTTTTTCTTTTTCTTTTTTTCTTTTTTTTTCTTTTTAAGTTTTTTAAGTTTAACGATGACCTCAGGCGCACAGCCCACTGAGAAGAGGAAGTCTTATCTTTCAACGAGAGTCCCCAACTTTTTTTTGGTATTAATGCAGCAACAGTTTAAAAAATGGTATTAATGCAGCAACAGTTTACTTGATGTAGATGAAGCTAGCTTAGGGTGTTTTACATGGTGAGAGTCCCCAACTTTTTTTTTTTTTTAGATAATTTCCAAATATTTCATTTTTTATATTTTTATTTACGTTTTTGAGATTTTAATTTCCAAATATTAAAAGTTTCTACTCAGCATTTTCTAGAGAAATTTCAAAGTATTGTATTATGAAAAATATGACAAGTACATCTAAAAGAGGAAAAAGGAGTGTAAAATTTATTTCCTAAAATTTTTTTTAACTTTTTAGTATAAAGTCTTTAAAAAAAATGAAAAGATAAGAATTAAATATGAATCTTAGATAAGAAGATGTAAAATTTGCACCGGTGTACCGATAGAATTGCCCTTTTATTATAGTGTTTAACTTTTGTGATAATTTTATCAATTTATTATTATATAAGTATCCTGTACACCATGGCACATTCGGCTTTTTGATTGTTTAGGCTAAATCGCACTTTTGGTCCTCATAGGAAGGGTCTTGACATTTTGATCTTCAAATTTAATTTACTGTACTTTTTTACAAAATTCAAATAAAAATTTAATAGTTTAATAGTACAAACTTCAAATTTTAATAGTTGAAGAGCTGAAAGTGTAATTAATAGTTTGAAGTACTGAAAGTGTGTAATTTACCGAACACATCATGCAGGTCGACGCCGTCTACCACGCAATCAACGCTGCCGCGGGCGACTCCGCAAAGACGGTGGAGGTGAGGGTATCTGAGACCGGCTGGCCCTCTGCTGGCGACGCGAACGAGACGGGGGCGACACCGCAAAATGCTGCCAAGTACAACGGGAATGTGATGCGTCTAGTCGCGGAGGGGAAGGGGACGCCCCTGCGGCCCGGGGTGGCGCTCCGGGCCTACGTCTTCGCGCTGTTCAACGAGAACCTCAAGCCGGGGCCGACCTCCGAGCGCAACTACGGCCTCTTCAAGCCCGACGGCACGCCCGTGTATCCGCTCGGCATCACCGTCCCGCCGGATAACTCCACTACGCCCGGCGGCGGCGGCGGCGGCAACGACGGCGGGGGGGAGTCGTCTCCTGGTGGGTCGTCTTCAGATGGCTACTACAGCATCTCTAGCGCCCCGGTTGAGGTAAATTTCGAATGCCTTGCTCCGGTTCTAATTAGTAGAAGAACTATCTATCCTTGCATTACTGCTCTATTGGATTAATTCCAACTGTAATAACAAAATCGATAACAAGACCTACATCCCGTCGAACTGGGCGAGCTCGGTACTTACGGCAGAGCTCGGCTTCGCGCTCGGTAAAGGCGAAGTTGTGAGTTTGCACCGTATGTATGCGAACTCACCGTCCTGTAAGACGGATTTGTGCGGAAGTCGATCTTTACGACTTCGTCCAAATGCCGCAAAGTTCAGTTTAATAGAAACTCTGCCATTTCAATCTGTCGAAATAAACAAGCCTTAAGCTCTTTTACAAATAGGGGTCTAAATTATTATTAATTTTAGCAATCACATTTTCTAAAGTTTTTTAAAATTATTTTAATATATGCTTCTTCTCTTTCCAAGTAAATTTACCATATATAGCCGCTTTGGTCGGATGTCGTCTGCATAATCATCATGTAAGGCTTCCAAATGTTAAAAATATTTATTTTTTTTGCTTTCAATTTTAACTTAATCATGGCAATCAAAAACTAGGCTGAACAGGAAATTTTTTTTTTTTTATTTTCTTTTATAAGGTGTTAGGATACAAAAAGTTCTGTGTAATTAATTAAAGAGAGGCGTATGTTGAACTATTTGATAGAGTTTAAATAATTTGATTTTCAAAATTGAAAGTTTAGGCGCCCATTTACAAATGAGCTAAAGCTCGCGACGGGGGTGGTCTTTATACATTTCTCCCTAATAAAAAGAAGTTTTAAATTTGGACCATAGAATTTTATTGTATAAATTTAGATTGTGGGAGTACAATATAAACTATAAAATCAGAATAAACTTAGATCATATAATTAAAATTTTAAGTATAAAACAAAACAAATCTGGATTGTAAAACTTCAGTAGAATAAATTGACTAAATCTAGATTTAATAGATCTAAACCGCACGATATAATTTGAATATTTTACGAGTAGAGTATATAAAGATCCTTTTGTTGTGAAATTAGGCCACTTACTACGACGGTATTAACACTTTTACTTAAATATATATTAAATTTGATTGTGAAATTACTTGCTTGTTCTTTTAAAAGTTTCCTCCATTTTTATTAGGTTATAATGTTTGGGGTGCCTTTCAAGCATTTGAAATAGATTCCTGAATTGTGACTTCCTCAATTTCTTTTTAACATATATTTAAAATTAAATTAAAATTTTAGTTCAATTTAAATATTATTTCGTTAAATTTGGCTGTTCCAAATACTTCAACTTTTCGCCAAATGACACCAAATGGAACAAGAGTGGAACTAAGGGCAGGTTTGGTTCATGATTGACAAAAAATAAAAAATGGAATTAGATTGTTTTGAAATAAAAAATAGAATGACGAATCATTTAAAAATAGTTGGTTCATTATTGAAATAGAAATCAGAATGAAAATTTAGAATTTTGAGAGACTTTCAATCAAGAAAGAGGAAAGTGATGAAGGGAACAGAAATTGGAATGGAAATTTAGGATTTTGAGTGAGTTTCGATTAAGAAAGAGGAAAGTGATGAAAATCGGAAAGAACGGGAAGATGTTTATGATCTCGATAGGATTTTGAGTGATTTACTTTGGGATAGAACAAATCTTGGATTCAGAATTCGATTTCTGTGAAATAAACAACAACTATTGAAATTAATGAATCTTGTTCCGATGCCATAGTCTAAAATAGGTAACAAAACATTTCCTAAAGTATCATTTGGTACGAGAATAAATTTTTTTTGGTTATTCCTGGGAGAGGGACAACTTCGTGGATGAGCAGAAATAAGGTCAACTACGTTTGGATGAAAAGTGGGTTATTTTCAAAAATAAGAAAAATAGTGTTTCGATAGTTAGAAGGAATAATAGGAATAAAAGTGAACTATAGTAGTTAAATAATAATATTGTATATAATTAATTAACACAAAATATTAAATAAATGATATTTAATAAATTAATTAACTAATTTATCAGGAATATTATTAGATAATCATAAATGTTAATTAATAAATTAATTAGGAGATTAATTAATCATTAATCAATTAACCATGAGTACTGTTAATTAATAAATTATCTAACTATAAATAATTTGATAAGTTAACAAATTAAGCTAATAAATTAATATATTAGCAAATTACTTATTTATTTATTTAGCTATATTGGTCAAAATATTAATTTATTAATCAATAAAGATATTTGTTATTGCATAAACACGCTAATAAATAATTATTAATTTAGCTAATATTTTATTATTAAATTAGGTAATTATTAATTTAGCTAATTAAATAATAATATATAATATATTAATTAATAATATTTTATTATTAAATTAGTAGAGATATAAAGAGAAGAAATTGTTATTCCACCGAAAGGGTGGAATAACACGGGTTATTCTAGAATAACCTTTTAAGCGAGGGATTAAATAAATAAACTCATTCTCTCTTCTAGTGTTTGAATAAATTAGAGGAATAAAGCGATCTATTCCCCTACTTTATCCCTCAACCAAATACTGCCTAAAAGTGTTTTAAAATTTTATTCCGATTCCTTAGTTTAAAATAGGTAAACCAAACATTTCCTAATAAGTGTTTTGTTAGTAATTGACACTTGGTGACCTACAAAACAGTAAATTTTATTCTGTTTTGAGAAAGAGCAATGCTATTCGTATATCCCAGTCGGGTATGTATTTTACACCCCACCTATTCGATAGATAGGGCGATTTTACTAGTCATATCAGATGAGTAATGAATGATCCTCATCCGTTGGCTAGGTGGGATGTAAAATGTACATCTCAATTATTATGTACGAATATCTTTTTCCTTTGGGAGCAATCTCTTATGGTACGAGATGCTCGTATATATCAATTTATCAAATTTTTCCGCACCATAATAAAAATGTATCAATAAAATATAATTATAATATTGTCGAGGACTTGTAGCCGTCGCTAATTAAACGTTTAATAGTCTATTTCAAAAGGGAGATGCCGTACCTCTGTTGTTGATATATTGACAATTACATATATTTGCTTTAGACAGTATTTACAAACTAAGAAAAAATATTTCTACATGCATCAATGCATTAACAATTTGAGAATGCTAAATTTACAAATCCAAAGAGGTTGTAATCTCAGTAAACCTTGGATAAACCAATTTGATAAGACAAATTAATAAGAGAGGTTGTTAAAGAGTACAACCCTTTTTGGTTGTAATACTAGCGCTCATATAATACGTAATGGGACAAAATGTACAAAGACCTTCTGATCTTTGGTTTTTATATAAATAGTTGTTTGAATTTTTTAATTTGAAGATTTTATTTTTAAAAAAATTTGTCAAATAGTTTAATAATAACTTCTTCTCATTTAAAGTCATTAATCAAACAATTGGTTTGGTCTTATGTATATTGTATATAGTTTTATAAGGCTTTTAAAACACAAACAAACATATATATTTATTAGATTAGTTGCTAAACTTAAAAGTTTAAGTGGTGATCTGCAAAAGAGCTACATGCAGTTCAGGTGGGGGAAAAGCACTATTTCAAGGGACCTGTAACGTCGCCCATATAAACTAACTTGTAGTGGAGGGATCTGAAGATATTTGATCTTTTAAAAACTGTTTTGGAATGTTAATTGCAGTATAAATAAATTATTATGTAATTTGTTCTCATTTTCGCCATTTATTTCTGGAAGGGATGGAGAGCGCAGAGAGTGATTCAAGGAACAGTAGGTGTGTTAGGTGCACTGCTGCTTTTAATTTAATTAAGTTCCACTCGATCTTCTTCAGTGTCTCAGAACGGATGAGGTTGGTAGCTAATTAATGCCCTACTGGCTCTACCCGCTTATCTTTTTTTCCTTTTCCTTTTTTTTTTTTTTAATTTTGATTTTCTTGGAACAGGACATTAATTAATTTTCGTGTACTGTTGTAATTGTAATTGTAATTGGTGTAGTTTAGCGGTGGTGATGAATTAATTAATTACTTAATTAATTAATTAATTAATTAATCGTTGGGGATTTGAATCAAATAGAGATTGCGATCCGAGTTTGGTTTGTTGAGATTTACTATTTAGGAATGACTCCCTGCAAAAATATTAAATAACAAGCAACTTTTTACAAAATTTAAGTAGTGGTGAGATTTCTATTTTTGATGTAAAATATAGATAATTATGAATAAAAAATATTAATTACGGTTGTATAATGAATTAAATGATTTTTTTTTTTACTTTTTAAAAATATAATTTGTATTATAATATTGAGTTATGTTATTTTTCTAATTCCTGCGACATTGCCCATGTCTGCTGCAAAAGCCTACAACGGCAATGGTGTCGAAGGCGAGGCCCTCAAACCCTTTGACAGCGAAGGCGATGGGAGAAAGAAGAAGAATAATAATAATAATTTTATATAAATAAATTTATAAAAATAAAATAATTATTTCATGTATCCATTATTAGCGGATCAAAAGTATTATTTATTAGGCGGTGTAGTCGGTGGATGCGGGGCTTTTTTTGCATTTAGTCTCCCGAAGAATTTTTATTTTAAAAGTAGCCCTGTCAAAATTTAATTTGCAAAAATGGTCCTACTACTGCCACGCAAGCGCCACGTCAGCGCCACGCGGACGGGACTGGGGGCGGTATTTAAGTTAAACACGGTGAATCATTCACCGTGTTTAGACACGCCGTGTTTAGTACGTATTTTTTGTAGAGGAATAGGGAGATAGGGATGTTAATGGGGTATGGATATTCAAAATATTATTCGAACCTAAACCCGAATAAATTATTTTATATACATAATTTATTTTTATTTATTTATACAATATATAAAATATCCAATAATTTTTATTTCTTAGATCTTCATCCAATTCAACGGTATAAAATATCTAATAATTTTAAAAATCTATACCATTGGATTGATGAAGATCTAAGAAATAAAAATTATTAGATATTTTATATATTGTATAAATAAATAAAAATAAATTATGTATATATATAATTTATTCGGGTTTAGGTTCGAATAATATTTTGGATATCCATACCCCATTAACATCCCTAACTCTCTATTCTTCAAGGAAAAAATATGTACTAAACACGGTGAACCATTCACCGTGTTTGAACACGGTGAATGGTTCACCGTGTTTAACTTAATACACTGGCCCATGCCCAGCCCGCGTGGCGCTGACGTGGCGCCTGCGTGGCAGGTGCAGGGCCATTTTTGCAAATTAAATTTTGATAGGGCTATTTTTAAAATAAAAATTTATTAGGGGGCTAAATGCAAAAAAAACCCGTGGATGCGCTTTTCTATTTGCTGGAGTAATGCATGGTGTGCATTACGAAGCAATTAACTAATAAGGGTCGATTGCATGTGTATATATAATAATAATTTATAAGAAAGAAAGGGAGTGGTTTCATATTTTAATAGAATAAATAGTTAGGAGATGCGACGTGCCCCACGTGATCTGTTCGTCCGTCCTGTTTGGCTCCTTGTTGCGTGTGACTGTCAGCCTTGTGAGAAAACACTCGGCACATGTGAGGTCTCTGAAACAGGTACTTGCTCCGAGCTTTCATCACCGCCGTGAAAAGCTGATAGCGTCTCATCACCCCCAAAAAAAGTGCTCGCTGGGGTAGACTCCTCTTATTTTCTTTTTTTCTTTTCTTTTCTTTTTTTTTTCCTTTTTTTCAAAAGAGTAATGATTATCATTGTCTCTTGGTTATGAAACTCCATACTATGCCAAACTAATCCACCTCCATCCTATTCCAAAGTAAACTACTTGGTAAATACTAATAAAGCTTCGTTTCATTCGGGGTTAAGTAAAAATTAGTTATTTCAAAAATAAATATAAGATCAGGGTTAAGATAGAATTAGAGTAATTTTATATTTGGTTGAGAGTTGTGTTTAGTTTAGATATAAAACAAAATAATGTTTGGTTGGGATAAGTGGAATAAAAAAGAATAGTGGGTTGTTATAGAGACAAAAAAACCAAAATACCCCTTATGTGAAAATAAGAGCTTTTAATTTTTTCATTTAAGTTTAGATAATTGTAAATTTTTTAGGGGGATCAAATTAAATTAATTTTAGCGTAATTTGTTACCAATATAATTTTTCACTATTCTTTTGTGATCTTGAAATTACCAAAATTTTACGAAAATATATTTTAAAATTTTCTTGAGTTCAAATTATAAATACTTTACCCAATTTTTTGTAAAAATCATTAGCTACATATAAAAATAATTTTAAATTATAAATACTTTACCTAATTTTTTTACAAAACGATTAGCTACATATGAAAACAATTTTGAGGCAATTGTAGTTCTGGCAAGATGAATAAGGCTGACATGAAAATACAAAGAATCAAGTACCAATTAGCTTGAAAATAATAGTACGATACAAAATACAAATTTCTTTCACTGCAAAATTAAATTAATTCAACGCTCACATAATACAAGACAAAAAAAAAAAAAACTATTACAAATTTATATGCAAAATAACTAAGTACACCAACATTTATATACATCGAAAATATCTTCACATCAACGAACAGTTACAAAAATAACAACACGTGAATTAAACAAACTTACATATACAATCAAAACAATTTGAAAGATAACAATTATATAGAAGATTTAGATAACATCTACATCTACCAATATGATTTACCAACATTATGCTCATAAAATTACACAAACAAAACAACCACGTCACATCTTCGAACATTACATGTTCCAAAATTATAAAGAAACAAGTAAGCAATCATTACAAATCACATGCATCTCACACATAATCATCTTAGTTTAGTCCAAATCCAATACAAGCACTGTACATAGTTCTACCAAACAGTAATACAATTCAAGTTTATAGCAAACTATGTTCTACTATTCTATAATTGGTTTGTAATATTAGCACGGAGATCCTCACCATGTCACGCCCCGGGACCCAGCGGAAGCCCGCCCGGCGCNGGGGTCGGAACACTATCAACGACCCTCCAAAAACTGTGGAAAGGCTCCACACACAGATCAAACACTCGAATCTTGCAATTTGCTAAGATCCAGTGTATTACACACCACGTCGGGACTCATCATTTTCTCCCAAAAAACTGGATTTTTCATTTTCATCTTCTGCGCCCTGTTCATCTGGCTCGTCGAAAAATAGACTATCATTGGTCTGGTGACGGCGAATAAAGTTATGTATTATATAACATACCATAGCAATCAAGCATTGCACTTGATATAGAAACGGTGTTGTTACATTGAGAATTTTGAAACGCTTCTTCAAAATACCAAATGTCTTCTCGACCACATTTCTTAATTGAGCATACCAGTGGTTATACAGATCTCATAGATTTCGATGAACGCGGCCCTGTGAGTTAGCATCATATTGACTAATGTGGTAACGCTCTACTCTATAGAGCGCAAGAAATCTATTTGTATTTGCATATTCCGACTTTACTAAGTTAATACTTGCCTACGATTAAGATAATTATCAGTTGTTAAGCAGCTCAGTATTATCAGTAAAACTATAATCATATATTATAAGAGGAAAAAAATTAGCATGCCTACCCTCGGGTACAACGAAACCTCCATTTTTGCACGTCCAGCGAAATACTCTCATATCGACAGCAGATCCTTTCCAACTCGTGCATACAGATACAAAATTATGATCAAATGACACAGCAACCATCATATTTTGTGATGTAAACCCTTTCCGAAAGCGAAATCATGCTTGATTGCTCCTTCGGACCACCACTAGAATATGCGTTTCGTCGATTGCACCAATAACATTTTACAATTGATAAAAAAACATGAAATACATTAGTAGTAATAAATTATTTATAATCTAATGTATTATATATATAAGCGTACATGTTTACCTTGAAAGGATGAAATTTGGATTACCCCTAATCCTTGGATGCACGGCAGCATTACTTGATGACAACATTATATACTCATCTTTCAGCCTCACAATATTATGTACAACATTGTTAAAACGTCTACTAATTGTTTATCCTGAATGTTGGAATGTTTTCGCCAGAATCCAATTTGCCACGCCATGGCCTACGCCAAATAGAAATATGGCTAACTGTTCGTCAGCAGTCATATTTATCGTGCAACTTATCAACTCCCTCCTGACTAACTTATCGCGAAGTGCAATAAATGTAGTAGCACTTATACAAAAATGATGGTAGCATCGTTCATAATGACCATACAAAATATCACACAACATCTGATGTTCAGCGAAGGGCCGAGTACGACATCTTTGTCTGGGGACTGTATTTGCAAATATCTGATTTTCTTGCTCAAGTTGCATTAAATGCTCCCAGGATTCATCATCTTCATCTAATATTGCCATAATGTTGGCTATAATTGCAGACGAAAATACTGATTGATATACTAAGTTGTCCATCACTCATGTCTTTCAGAATCCAACTGTCATCAAGGACAAATACTTGAATGCACATCAATACATTGCCAAAAATACTTGAGTACACACAAACAAATATCTATAGTAATACTTTAATCTATAGGGCACAAATATAGACCATTAGTTTGACAAACAACACAACAGTAGTCATACATGTAAGGACAACTATAGGGGAAACATAACTCAAACTAATACACATTGGCCAGGAATACTACATTGGTCTATTACATATGCAGCTTGCGGCTGCAAGCTGACTCGAGCTCGGCCCGAGCTGCAGGAGATGGCCGCGGATGGCCTTGGCGGCGCGAGTAACGCATGCGGGCGGCGACGGTCGGCAGGGACGCCGTCAGGGAGGTCCAGGAGTGCGTTGCACTAAATCCCGAGCGGCAGCGGCGCAAGGAGAGGGAGGTCGAACCACCTCGGCCAAATCTGTTCAAGCCTGGCCGTAGGGAGCCCAAGCCACGACGGCGACGCATGGGGACGGCAGCTGCCGGCACGGCGGGTCGGCAGAGGTCGGTGCTGATGCTAGGGGTGGAAACCCGAGGGTGAAGGTTGATCCCTGCGCTCGGCGACCAAGGTGTGTCCCGGTTAGGTAGGGAAGATGGTGGAGGAGAGGCCATCAAGCATTTTCGGCGGCCAGGGAAGCTCGCCGGCGGCCGGGGTGCGAGCACAGCTAGGGCATGAACCTGCAGATGATGGCTAGGGCATAGCTGGGGAGCTCTGACGGCTGGATCTAGGGTTTCATGCATAGAAACCCTAGATGCATCTTATATACCAAGTGTACAATTGCAGATAGGTCCCCCGAAGCTAGATATTTTCGGCTCAGTCCTCTCAAGTGAGTGTATTATGCACACAAGACCCTCGACGTTCGATATCATGCAAAATGACACATAAAATAATAGACCTTTCGCGAATTTCTCGCTTTTGCCAAATCGACCCCATTGTGATCATTTTGAATTTTCAGAAGATCCATCAGTCGGATTTTCGATCGGATTGCGCCATCGCGTTCAGCACGACTGGGGCATCAAATTTAGCATCTTGTTTCGTCCGATTTGGTCTTCGATACGTGACGGAACCTACCCTCTTTGTTTCCACCAATAAACCATATATATTAATATATGTGAAATCAATCAAACCCCTTTTTCTCGACAACCGTGCATCAGAACCCAATTCTGTCAGTGCCATTGGGTCCAGAATAGTTGAGCCATTCGAAACGAGCTATTGGAGTCCTATGTTCGAAGTCCAATACGCGCCAGAAGCCAGCTCTACTCCGCGGCTTCTCCGGAAAACCAGAGTTACTATTCACTTAAGTGAATACTAAATATCACGTAACTTCTCCGTTCTAACTCGTTTTCTCCTGAAACTTGACGAGTGCTTATGTAATTAAATTACACGCAAAAGCATCATCAACAGAGAGTTCAGCTATACTATCAAAATCTCAGTCCTTACATTATCCCTCCTATAAAAGAAGTTTCGTCCCCGAAACTTGACCACGTACCCACCATAAACGAATTCAGACATTACTCTGCCACTGCGGTATCACCTTGAGTACTGGTCAGTTACAATATGCTTGAATCTGAACAGATCAACCTCTCAAAGGTGGGGAGAAAAGTACTGCGGTTCCACTCAGATTAGACAAGGAAAAACGTACCAACCCAAAAGCAACAGACCAAAACCTCCAGTAACCGAAATGATATTTAAATTTAACTAAAGTACTGCGGTTCCACTCAGAAACTCTAGATACACTCTACCTTGATCCGCATACCAGTAACCGACTCGACTACGTCGAAGGTTCACGTAGAAGAGACACGAGTCAACACCACAAGTCTGGAGTGTATTTTTATAGGTCGAAAAGACATACTCAGACTAACCAACAACGTCAACCTGCTCACCACGAGCGAATACGAAACGTTGTTCCGACAACCAAGACAATAACACTTACTATGGAGACCACAGTCTCCCACCAGATAACCGCACAAACTGCCAAAACCTCCATCAACGAAAAATCACCTGTGACAGTCTATAGTCCTAGGTCCAAGACCTCACGTTCCACCTGACCAAAAGGTCCAACTGACAATACCAAATGAGCTAGACAATTTTGTCTCCTCAAACTTAATCCGGTACCAACGGACCACCAAAAGCTCTTTGTAAGTCCATCACTTGATGCACAAGTCGCCAATCGCAAATGCGATAATAACCGTCGGCGATGCTCAATATCTGTCTCCACGAGACCCTGTAGCTGTCGTCCTACCAGGGACCCTAGCAATCGATGTTCCGAGCAACACCAAATGCCTGTCTCATTGAGACCCAGGCGCACTTGTCACCAATTTGACTGGACAAGTATACCATTTCAAGGTTTGCACGTTAAGCCGAGTCGCAAACCTTATATGCTATCACATACAGTGACAACCAAAGCCAACAACTAGGCTCAAGTCACTCAACACTGTGCTTCAGAACCTCCCGGCAAACAAACCGAGACTACTAACCAAACAAACCTTTTAGTTGTAACAAGTACAACTAAAGAGCTAACAAGCACCCAGACTCGAACCAAGGTCAAAACCATCAGCAGTGACGATAAGTCAACTGCATAAAACCTGCCAGGGAATAATCCAAGGCTCACTACATGGTCAAAGATGACCATCACTTAAGCTTTCTCATAAGACAAGCTAGAGCGAATACCGACCCAATCCAAAAGTCCCCAAGTAGGGAAAGGGTATTTCGTCCCACTTTTGACAGTACATTGTCTGCAGCCAATGTACTTATCAAAAGAAAGCGAAATATCCGAAGGTCTACTACCAGCAATAAGTTGGAAGCGCGACACGTCGAAGTATTAAGCTACCCGATACCTCTTCACTGAACTAAGAGTTCACAACCATTACTATCGAAACATCGACTTTACCGGTCGACATTCGAAATCAGAACGACCCTGAACCGACTCACAGGGAGTTCTATAACTTTCAACATCCGAAAGAGCGACACTAAGCCGCGAACCGTACCAACTGAGGCTTTAGGAAACAGTTTCTCTAACCGATTTCCGCACCACAACCAAGCTATAATCAAAGCTCTGAGAATTACGACAATAATCTGGAGTCTCTCGAATCAAGACGAAACCTATCACCAACTACAAACTAACCCACAACACACCAATTTAGGTATTAGAATAACCGCATATGATGTATGCCTCGACGGAAACCTGACACCAAAACTGTGTCAATCCGACTCAAGTACACGTCAATTTAACGAAAGAACTAGTTCAAGGTCAAAAGACCCAAACCGCTGATTCCAATCAGCAATGAAGGAGAAAAGGTAGGCATCGCAACCCTACCCAAAGATCTGCGGAAGCAATACTAACAATGCAGTCGTCTAAACGACCGCTATCCAAACCCTGGGCTACACCCTAGTAGCCCCACTGAAGTCGCGACCATAACTGGTCTAAGTACCGTCTCCGTAGAGACACTCGCAGTAGCTCTCGTGCCCTCAGAAGGAAGAGTGGCCTGGGTGTCGGCAGTTAAAAGACTCGCCTAGGCTGAAGATCACCTAGCCCTTCAAGGCCCCACCTGACAGGAGTGGCAACACCTGGGGAACGCCGCCCCACCATTCAATGTCCAAAAAGAAGCACCGCCACTACTCCCGACTGAGATACCAGCTTGTGCGAAAATCGTAGTACATAAGGAAATATCCGTGCATTCGAGTTTACCAATCTCGACATGCACACTGGGACTCAAGCCCAAACCCCGCACTCACGTGCCTATATACCGTAGGTCTTCCTATAGATCAACCTAACCAATGGTTCAGTTTATTTGGTTCAGTTCATTTACTTTTCAAAACAACCTATGAATGGTGTCGTGGTTGTAACTTGGCTCTGACACCACTTTAATCTGTCACGCCCCGAGGTCCCTTTTAGGTTAAAACACAGTGAAATTTTTTTTTGAAAATCTGACTACGGGTTATGCCAGATCCGTCACAAATATAGGGAGTCCACTGTTCACACGGATAGAGTCTCCCCTGTATCTGCACGGCATCGCACAAGCACAAGTAAATAATCAAAATACAACCACTACACTGAACATACAGACATCCAACATCTATATATATCCATACACTATTCACCACAGATTCACATTCATGATTTGAATATAAAATCACAACTATTAGTTAAAACGTTTCCAACTCAGAAACGAGTTTTAAAATACTAAGTTATGAAAACCACGAAAAATCTTTTGAAAGCTGTTTCCCACACAGAAACTCTTTTCTTTTAAAACACGCTACCACGAGGGGTAGAAAACCATTTTCCATTTCACAAAATCTACAAATTTATTTATTACATTCATGAAAATCCATATTTTCAAATATAATAAAAGTACTGAACCATATAAACTATCTAAGCTATATCAACAGAATAGTAATGGTAGAAACTAAACTGAATAATCTGGGTCGGAAGCTCTATCGACCGCTACGAACATATCTCACGTCTCTCGTCTCAACCCTCACCGCCCGCAATACCTGAAAAATAGTGGGGGAGGTGAGAACATGTAAACATGTCTCCCTTCCCAGTGGGTACCGCAAGCCGACGAAGGCGAGGAGTACTCACCGGATTAGGAAGATATAAACAAGGTCATGAGCAGATATACTAAATACAGTAGCAACGATAATACATGAACATGATGTATAAGAACAACTACCGCTACTGTAAGAAAAAACTGAATGCATACATGGATAACAACTATAGTAGCAATACAACTGTAAAGAAAGAACTGTAAGTATGCATGCAATAACCGCTACTATAGTCAAATGCGTCAACTAGACGATAAGTTCAAATATACCCAATCTGAAAGCTTCCTATCGGTCCGTAGACCTTAGGCCTGTGCCACAACTACTTAACCTATACGTGATCCTCGCATAAAGCACTCGGGTCCGAAAGGTATATGACCCTCGCATAAAGCACCCGGGTGAGAAAGCATATAACCCTCGCATAAAGCACCCGGGTTCACGGGTTGGCACCTCCAACTACTTTTCCGGAAAAGAACACCCTCTTGCGGTGGCCAAACCGCTGGTGTTCGTGAAATGCGTACAAGCAGTGGCGATCAATGCTGAATGCTCAATAGTAAGCCGTCGACAACCAGCCGACAATCCTGCCCCTCAGGACATATCGACCATATAGGTCACCAAGTAATCCAACCGACCAAGTAGGTCATGATAATACTGGAGTAACCCGACCAACCAGATCACAGATGCAATAGGAGAACCGACCAACCAGGTCACAGATACAATAGGAGAACCGACCAACCAGGTCACAGATATCAGATACAGATAAAGTATATTCTACTCCTACACATGATATTACACATGAAAATAACTAAGTAGAGTAAATAAGAAAATAGCATGGGTGCAGGGCTCAACATGTATAAGATAAGCAATATAAACAACAAGGGTGAAGGAAATGTCACCGAGCGTGCACCACTGTACCGACTTCGAATCGAAGTACCAACGTGTGAGGATGTCGCGTCTGTCTCCTGACTGCGAAAGAAACTCAACCGGACCTACGGAGGGTCCACCGGGTTAGTATCTAACCACAACTAATAACCACAGTATCCACAACCCCACAACAATTCCACGGAGATCGGTTTCCCAATACCGATTACTGTAACTTGCCGGAAGTCCCGAAAATCGCACCGGGACTCCGTCGGGACCCCTGAATTGTCCCAGAACGCACCGACTCGTGCTACGAGTCACCCGCTGCCACAAAACACATCAAATAAGATGTCTTGGCAGTAAACACAAGAATACACAACCAAACAACTATTGGTGGATAATTGTTCAGATCCGGGTTCCTGGATATGTCAATTTCGACACCGGAACCCCCCCTCCCCGTCGCTTATCCGTCATTTTCGAACCCTCGAAATGACGCGACCGACTAGCCAACAAGGCTCAACGACTAAACAATCTATCACGAAGCACCGTCGGAATAATTCCGAATCAAACCCGCGTTCCATCGGCGGATTTTGCCGAGAAACGAGCCGGAAATCACTTTTCGATTTTCGAAAAGGCTTGGGACCTTGGACGATCAGTCCATAGGTTATCCTCAACCCATACTTACTGTCAACAGTAGCCACGACGAACAAAGTTGCATAAAAGCCCTCCCGATTACCCGAAATGATTTCGACGTTTTTATGGTCCGTCTACACAAACTAGAAGTCATTCAGACAAATCGAGACACCTACTGACAGGTCTCGGCCTGCCGGAGGCCGTGCTCACCTTTCGGAGCACTGCCGGCCACTGTGGCACGTGCACGAGCGATGCGAAAATCAGTGAAACAGCACGCACAGCAGGAAAAGCATGCTTATCTCGCTAACCAAGGGCTCGTTGACTCTAAATGAGGTAAGCACTATGATTAGGACTGATAGACGATCACCGTGCTCACCCCCGGAGGCATTGGAACAGCCTTGGGTCGCCGGAACAGTGACGAGAACAGGAAACTATGCGCAGAAAGGCTGAAATCAAGCTTACCGGCCAGAGGAGAGCTAGGGCTGGCCGGCGGCGGCCGGACGACGGGAGCGCCAGCGAAAGGAGGGTTCATGCGATGCAGGGAGGCCGGGGGATACGTTGGCCGACGTCGGAAGGGGTCGGCAACGACGACATTGATGCCCTAGGCACCCAAACCCGAGAAGGACGCGGCCCAGATTCGGCCGACAGGGGGCTCCGGCGACGGGGGCGCCAGCGGTGGGCGAGTGCGGCCGGCCAGGCGGAGCCGGTGCTCACGCCGGCTTGCGGCGGTGCTGGAGCATCCCTAGCTCGCACGGGTTTAGCGCGAGCTCATAGGATAGCGGCGGCCACGGCGGCGGCCGGAGGAGGGTCAGGGCAACGGCGGCATGTCGTCGGAGGCCGAGGGAAGGCAGCGCGCCTTGCTGTGGGCAGCGGCGATGCACCGTGGCCGAGATGACTCGGTCTCGGCCGGCTCCAAATCTGGGCGGCCGCGAGGTGGAAGAGCGGCGGCTGGCGGCTTCGGAGATGGAGGAATCGCGCGGGGGAGGTCGCCGGTGCTCACAGGGAGGCGGGGCAGCCTGCCCCGAGGCGGCTGCAGCTCACGGCTGTGAGCTGACTCGAGCTTGGCCCAAGCTGCAGGAGATGGTCGTGGATGGCCTTTGCGGCGCCGGTAACGCATGCAGGCGGCGACGGCCAATAGGGACGGCGTCGAGGAGGTCCAGGAGTGCGTTGCACTAAATCCCGAGCGGCAGCGGCGCGAGGAGAGGGAGGTCGGACCACCTCGGCCAGATCTGTTCAAGCCTGGCCGTAGGGAGCCCAAGCCACGACGGCGAGGCGTGGGGACAGCAGCTGCCGGCACGGCGGGTCGGCGGAAGTCGGTGCCTATGCCAGCGATGGAAACCCGAGGGTGAAGGTTGATCCCTGCGCTCGGCGACCAAGGTGTGTCCCGGTTAGGTAGGGAAGATGGTGGAGGAGAGGCCACCAAGCATTTCCGGCGGCCGGGAAAGCTTGCCGGCGGCCGGGGTGTGAGCACAGCTAGGGCATGAACCTACAGATGATGGCTAGGGCATAGCTGGGGAGCTTTGACGGCTGGATCTAAGGTTTCGTGCATAGAAACCCTAGATGTATCTTATATACCAAGTGTACAATTGCAGATAGGTCCCCCGAAGCTAAATATTTTTGACTCAGTCCTCTCCAGTGAGTGTATTATGCACACAAGACCCTCGACGTTCGATATCAAGCGAAATGACACATAAAATAATAGACCTTTCGCGAATTTCCTGCTTTTGCCAAATCGACCCCATTGTGATCATTTTGAATTTTCGGAAGATCCATCAGTCGGATTTTCGATCGGATTGCGCCATCGCGTTCAGCACGACTAGAGCATCGAATCTAGCATCTTGTTTCATTCGATTTGGTCTCCGATACGCGACGGAACCTACCCTCTTTGTTTCCACCAATAAGCCATACGTATTAATATATGTAAAATCAATCAAACCCCTTTTTCTCGACAACCGTGCATCAGAACCCAATTCTGTCATTGCCATTGGGTCCAGAATAGTTGAGCCATTCGAAACGAGTTATTGGAGTCCTATGTTCGGAGTCCAATACGAGCCAGAAGCCAGCTCTACTCCGCGACTTCTCCAGAAAACCGGAGTTACTATTCACTTAAGTGAATACTAAAGATCGCGTAACTTCTCCGTTCTAACTCGTTTTCTCCTGAAACTTGACGAGTGCTTATGTAATTAAATTACACACAAAAACATCATCAATAGAGAGTTCAGCTATACTATCGAAATCTCAGTCCTTACACGGGTTGACACCTGCAACCACTTTTTCGGAAAAGAACACCCTCTTGCGGTAGATCAGACCGCTGATGTTCGTGAAATGCGACGAGTATCGGGCAATCAATGCTGATTTACTTAATGGCCAACGTCGGCAACCAGCCGACAATCCTGCCCCTCAGGGCACATCGACCGCATAGGTCATCAAATAATCTAATCGACCAAGCTGATCACAAATATAAGATATGAAAATCGACCAACCAGGTCACAGATATAAGATATGAGAACCGACCAACCAGGTCATAGATATCACATAGGAGAACCGACCAACCAGGTCACAAATACGAAATAGGAGAACTGACCAACCAGTCACCTGAGTGTATAATCCAGAACTACCGTCAGCCACTAGCTGACAATCCTACCCCTCAGGGTACACCAACCTCACGGTCATCAAACGAGAAGAGTCACTAACTGACTGACTAGGTCACAAACATGTTAAATAGTGGATATTAGTAAACCATAATCATCCATCGGCAACTATCTGACAATCCCACCCCTCAGGGTATACCGACCTCAAAGGTCATCGAACGACAGGAGTCAAGGAACCGACACGAAATACAACGACCGACCAATCAAGTCACGAAAACAGATACAATGCACTGACCGACTAGGTCACCATCTCACAGATAGTCACGAAACCGCTCTACTCTAGACATGATACAGGATATGTAGAACAGACAAGTAGAGTAACAAGAAAATATGGTATCACATACAGATAAACTACTCTACTCCTACACATAATACTAAACATGGAAACATCTGAGTAGAGTATAACCAAACAACGTGGGTGCTAGGCTCAACATATAGTATAAGCACAGAGACAATAGTAAGAGGGCAAGGGTAAGAAACCATCACCGAATGTGCACCACTGTACCGACGTCGGATCGAAGTATCCACCTGTACGAATGTCGCGTCTATCTCCTGACTGCGAAAGATCGTAAACTGGACCTACAGAGGGTCTATCGGGTTAGTATCTAACCCACAAATATAAAACACTAACACATAACCCCACAATTATATCTACGGGAATCGGTTTTTCAAAACCGATTGCCGAACTCACCGGAAGTCCCAAAAACCGTATCGGGGCTCCGCCGGGACCCACGAACTATCCCGGAACTCACCAACTCAAGATACGAGTCTCCTGCTGCCACAAAACAGGTATTTACGTGTGACTTGGCAGCCAAAGCATTATCTCACTCCGAAGCGATTACCGTCGGATAATCGTTCCGATCCGGGTTCCCGGAAGTGTCAATTTCGACACCGGAACCCACCGCCGCTCACCAGTCGTTTCCAAACACCCAAAATGACACGGGTGACCAGCCAATCAGGCTCAGCGACTCACCAATCGACCACGAAACACCGTTGAAAGAATTCCGAACCAAAAACGCGTTCTATCGGCAAATTTCGCCGAAAAACGCACCAAAAATCACTTTTCGATTTTCGCAAAGGGCCTGGGGCCTTGGACAATCAGTCCAGAGGTTACCCTCTGCCCACACATGTTGCCAACAGCGACTACAATAACCATAATTGCATAAAAGCCCTCCCAAATGCATAAAATCACATTATTTTATGTGATTTCTGGGCTTTTATGTTCCGTCTACGCAAACCAGAGGTCAATCAGCCAAACCGAGACACCCGCTGACAGGTCTCGACATGCCGGAGGCCGTGCTCACCTTTCAGAGCACTACCGGCCACTATGGCACGTGCACGAGCGATGCGAAAATTAGCGAAACAGCGCGCACAGCGCTAAGATCACGTCTAATTCGCTAACCAGGGCATCGTTGACCCTGTCGGACGTGAGCACGATATTCAGCACGAATCCAAGATTATTGTGCTCACTTCCCGGGGTGTCGAAGTGTCCTCGGATCACCGGAAAGGTGACTGGAACTCCAAACTACAGTGCTATCAACAAAATTACAGCCTTACCTAGGTAGTGGAGCTAGGGTTGGTCGCCGGTGGCCGGGCGGCGGGCGATCCGGCCGGGGAAGGGTGCGTCCGGTCGGAGAGGTCCGGGGCAGGTGTTGGCCGATGGCGCGGCGGAGGAGATCAAGGCGCGGTGGAGGAGATCAAGCCGCGGCTTACTATCGAGTTCAAGTGGTCCGCGGCGGCCCAGCGGCGGCCGGAGGAGCTCGGGGCGACGGCGATCCGTCGCCGGAGGCCGTGGGAAGGGTGGTGCTCCCCGCTGTGGGCGGCGGCGACGCGCGGATAGGAGGGAAGCCCAGCCTCGGCCTGCACCAAGTTTGGGTGGCCGCAGGGAGCTCAGACGGCGGCCGGCGGCGCGAGGGGATGGCGGGGGTGCGCGCGGGAGGGCGCCGGCAGCCAGACAATGACGGGACAGCCGAGCTTGGGCTTCCACTGCTCGCGAGTCCCGAGCCTAGGTCAACTCGGCCTGAGTTGGCTCGGTTTGGCCGCAGCTTACACAGAGGCTCCAACGGCGTGTGGGGACGGTAGGGGCCGGCAGGGACGGCGCCGAAGATGGGCCTCGGCCAGAGGATGAAGACTCCACGGGTTAGGGTGACATCCAGAGGCCGACAACCACAATGGTGGGAACAAATGGAGAGAGGAGTTGAGAGGGAGGTTCTTCCGGCGGCCGGGGCGCGAGCATGACGAGGGCAGAGAAAAACTGCGGTCAGCTTGGGTTAGCTGGGAGGTGATGGGTCGGCTAGGGCTAGGGTTTGTGCATGAAAACCCTAGCTGCCTATAAATATACTATAGACAATTTGCAGAAAACCCCTCCCAAAGATAAGTATTTATGGTCTAGCCTTGACAGCACGTGCACTATGCACGCCCGCACCTCGACGTTCGAAATCGCACCAAACGGTACATAAAATATTGGACCTTTCGCGAAATTCCGTTTTTGCCAATTCGACCCCTCAGCGAATATCTCGCGATTCCCGAAGATCCGTCCGTCGGATTTCCGAACAGATCACACCAGCGCGTTTAGCACGACAGGAGCATCGAACCTAGCTTTTCGTTTGATCCAATTTGGTCGTCGATTTGCAACGAAACCCACCCTCAATGTTTCCACTATAAAACACATATATATACACATATATATATATATATATATATAAATCCAATTTTTCTCGAAAACCGTGCATCAGATCTGAAATCTGTCAGCGCCATTGGTTCCAGAATAGCTGAACCGTTCAAAACGAGCTATTGGACCTCTATGAACGGAGTCCGATACGCGCCGAAAGCCAACTCTATTCCGTGGCTTCTCCGGAAAACCGGAGTTAGTATTTACTTAAGTGAAAAGTAAAAGTCACGTCGAATCTCCGTTCTAACTCGTTTTCTCCTGAAACTTGACGAGTACTTATGTAATTAATTACACACAGAAACATCGTCAACAGAGAGTTTAGCTGCACTGCCAAAATCTCAGTCCTTACCGACATCCTTATAGTGAATGATTGGATCATACTCTCCTGTAAGTCCTTACTCGAGGGTGGTAGCTCCCGCTCGGGCAATATGCTCCAGAGTTGTCGTCACTGGGTCGTAGCGAGTATCTCCCTAGAGGACGGTCCCGTCGGGTTGTAGCGAGTATCTCTCCGGTAGTAGGGATTTGGTTTGTGAGTTGTTGAGGGCGAAACCTACGGGTTAGCTAAGAGATTGGGCAATGAGATTGTGATCTTGTATTTATCATGAGCATACTATTGAGTATTGCATTTATTATTGTTTAGGCATATTAGCTGCATTTGTATAGTTTGGTTACTATCTATATCTCTTTTCTTCTATTGTGCCTGATTTAGACCTAGTAGGAAAGTCGGCGTGGTTGGTTGCTGAACCCACTGGAAACTTTGTTATAGTTTTCACACCCCATTTTCCACATAGTCCGGACCGAGCGAGCCGGCGGATGATCGCGCTAAGGGCATCGCGCCCTAGATAGAGACCACCCGAGATAGTTTCTTATTTTGGTTTAGTTGCATACCTTTATACATCATCTTTTGTATTTGATGATTTTAGTTGTATCAAAGATATTTAAATGAATGATGTAAAGGATTACCTTTTAAATGCAAATGGTTATATTTTGAGAAATATGTGATGTATTAAAGAAATGATGCAAAGCTGTAAAAGTATTTAGTTAAAGTAGTATGCATGTATATGATTTAAAGTAATCATAGTACTTGTATGTTGAATAATTAATTAGTTCTTTCACTTTGGCTATTGCTTGCCCTCGTGCAAGCAATTGTGTATGCTTTCGCTTATACAAATTTTATACTCTATCTGTACCTATTGTTGAGCCTTCGGCGGACAGGGGAGGCTCTGTCTGTTCGGCGTCTGTTCGACGCACTCGAACCGGCCAAAGGGATCGGGTTCGGGGCGTAACAAGGTCCATGTGAGATATAAATAGTATGAACAGCTAAAATAATAGTAGAGTAAAATAAAGAGGGTGTAGGAAAATGTATGAAGCTATTATGCCTCTACAAGAATGGGATCTACTGTCAATCAATAAACCAAGTAAGTTATGCGTCAATTATGTTGAGTAACTTTATCAATTTTACCAATCACGGCAACAGGCTCTGTATTCGGATAAGCCTGCATCGTTCCTGGCGAGTCGCCAAAAAAGTACATGTTAGCCATCGGGCAACATACCTGGAGGCCCCTCTCACTGGGGCGCAACCTCACACAAGTAATACATATAACTGAGCTCAATTTGACTATTGCAAGCTAAGGTCACATGGCATGATCAATCAAATCTCAGAATGTCCTCTTTGTGTCACCTCAGTTCTCAATTTACAGTTTTCTAATTTCTATCATCAATTCATGCAAATACAGTCACTCCAAGTTTGTGCTAGTAATTTAAAAAATTATTGAACAATACAAAATCATGCAGAAGGTCTAACTAAAATGAGACATAGAGAGAGATCACCAATTTTGGAGTACTATCACCGACTGGAATTACTTGCTAGTTGTGAAATATTACAACCTTTAGCCTTCGCATGGAATTTCTTTTATACACAGAAGAACCATCGATCTTACTATGATATGACTCCATATTCGGTAGCTTGTATTTATTCCGCCGCTGATCATATAATGAACAGTGAAATTATTCCATGTGTAAAGAAATTCTGCACATGGGACTATAGAGAAACTGTTCCTGCTTATGACGATTATGTATATGCGACTTTTAACTTAAACTGAGCTTGGGCGTCACGTCTTGGCCAATGCAAATTCTTTGCATGATAATAAAAAGTATGAAACAATGTTGGATTAATAACAACCTTCTTGGGCTAAGTTATTTATAATTTACTTAAGTGAAATTGCGTTAGTGTGCAGCGGATGGGATATATGCATGCCGAAATAATTCGAATAGCCTCTGTCGATTTTCATTGGAGCATTTGGATTGGAATGTCGGAAGTTAATTGGCCGTCGGATAGCATTAACCGGAAGCGCGCCTTTTTCTACCAGCTGACTAACAATCTTCCTTTAATTAATTTGATACGTAAACTGAAATAAAATTTCTTTAATGGAGTCTTTTTGACAACGTACCCCACAATCTCCAAGTACGTTCAAATGGTGCACCACTAATTCAATCAATCAATGGGGGCAAATTGAGCATTAAAAGAAGTACGTGGTATAGAAACACACCTAATTAAGAATCATGTTAAATCTTTAATTTCTAGCTCAATATCTCTTTATTCGTCTCAACCGACCAGCCGCGGATTTAAATATTTTTTTCTAGTAAAATTAATATATAATGTAGACAAAAAAAATTAAAAGAAAAAGAATATATATATATATATATCAGTTATTAATATTGCATAAATAAAAAATGTGCCATTTTTATTTATAATTGTTCTCGACATGTTTTCTTATTCCGAAAACAATACCTGATAACTTCATTAGTAACACTGCTAAATACATTTTTTATATATATATATGTGACCAAACAGTTGTTTATCAATTGCTTGTACATACGGTTGCACAATTTATTCTTTATGAAATTTATCATATATAGAAAAAGATCTT
The DNA here is from genome assembly GCF_001540865.1 of Ananas comosus. Lineage (NCBI taxonomy): Eukaryota > Viridiplantae > Streptophyta > Magnoliopsida > Poales > Bromeliaceae > Ananas > Ananas comosus. The sequence continues at coordinate 7,589,686 of NC_033628.1, forward strand.
TTCACTATAGCATAGCAATTTGTAGAATTAATGCCAACTTTAAAAGCCAATAGGTTCTTGAAAATGCTATATGTTTTTTCATCTTAATAAAAGAAAAAAAATTAAAGTTAGCGAGACCCACATTTTTATTGGACCTACTATCATTTTCTTATTCTATTCTACCGTTCTACCTTATGCCTTAATGCTTTTCTCATGGCCCCACTACCACGTGGGCTTGATATTATTTGACCCCATATTGGGAGCAACTTAACTTGGTCCAAGATCGGCCAATGTGGTTTTTATTTGACATACTTCAGTGGGATCAATGGATCCCGCTAATTAAAGTCTATATAGATTTGCCAATACAATAGAAAATATATTCAAGAATATTATGTTATACCGATCGATAAGAAAGTTTATTATATTTCGAATTAAGCCAATTGAAGAAAAGAGTAGAAACAGATATATTATTACTCACCTATCAACCAATTATATCTCGTGCCTTTTATAAATATCATATAGGTCGGGCAACGTATTGTTCGTAAATCCAAACAATCTCCTTAATTAGAATTTTAGGGAAAAATGTACAAATTAAACAAACATGAATTTCTGTGATCAACTAGAGATGAATATTCAATCTTAATTTGACGATTTTAATTTTGCTACATAACGATTTCAATTTACTTAATTTGAGTCATTTAGAACGCTGTAGAAAATTGTTACTTGCAACTAGCTAGCACCAACTATATATATATATATATATAGAGAGAGAGAGAGAGAGAGTTAGGCTAGAATACTATTGATAGTAAAATATTCTTTTTGCTATCAAGTTTTTAGCCTTTGGATCAACTCTTTTCATCAGTTCTAATCATTGGATTAAATACTATAATCCAGTGGGACCACTCAACTCTAACTGACTAATATCATCATAACCCTACAATTTCTCATCCAAGGTTAAAACTTGATAGAAAAAAAGTGTTTTGCTATTAATAGTATTCCAGCCTAATTATATATATATATATATATATATATATATATATATATATATATAAAAAATTAAATATTTTATATTGGTAATCAATATATCGGGTTTTGGGTCTGGCTCGGGCAAGGCTTGGACATGCCCAGATAGACACAATTTTTTCGGGCCTAAATTTTTAAGCCCGGTCCGAACCCAAAGTTTTATTTTTAATACCCCAAGCCCAGCCGAAACATGGCCTATCGCGACAGGTCTTGTTTAGGCCCGGGCCCAGTTCCACCCCTACCCTTATCCCCCTTTAACCCTAAACCAAACACCACCTAAGAGTGATTTAGGTACGAATCCAGCTTTTTTAAGAATGATTATCCATAGGATCGAGCTAGTGCTCATCTATATATACCGGGAAAATTGAATTAAAAAAAAAAAATAATCAATGTACACTTCACTGACTTTGGACAACTAACTTTTCTAGTACGATTTTAGTTTAGGCCTTTGTTAAATATAAAAATGTTTAAACACCGTTCTTTATTAATTTAAGTTTTTAGAGAATAACGGTTATTTCATATTATTTAATATAATATCAAAACAGAAAATTCTGAGTTCGAGTCATACTAGGCTAAAAAGGTTTCGAACCCAAACATAAAAGAAGTATTAAATGTAAAAATATTTAAACACCGTTCTACATATATACTAGCTTACAGGATAATGGATGTTTCTTAATATTTAACAGCCTTTTCAGAGAAAATGATTAACTGAACCAAACTGAATATATTACATATTGTTATTAATTTGGATACATGTACTCATCCGTAATAATAGTATAATAATCATATTCAAGTTTTCATCCATATTAATTAGTTTGATTGAATTTATCTCTATATTTTGTTGACTACTAATTGTTGTATTAATTTGTATTCCCTTATTATAGAATGCATTAATATAGATGCTTTATAGTTTTATAATGTGAATATTTTGTAATTAATATTACGTTTCGTCTGTATAACTAGATTAAAAGGATTATGACAATAGTTGAATTTTACTTACCATTAAAACTGGTTAAATGATATCGTCGAATCGACTTAAGATCAAAACTGAAGGGCTGGATAACTGAAAATCTGGTTAATATATAGCCAGGTACACAATTTCGCTATTCTGAATAAAACGGGCCGCACAGGACACGAACTTGTAAACAGCTAAGGACATCTTAAGAACTAAAAAAACAAATCCCAAAAAAAAAGGAAATAAAGAAATCAGGTTTTAATTAAAGGTTCAAAATAATTACGGCTTTAGGCCCAGGATGGGAGATCGATTTTGCGTAGATCTAAATGGAGGCCCAAAGCCCGACGTTCAATGGATTCACAATCCTAGTACAGGGACTCAAAATCTCACTTTGTAATTGTGAGTTTGGGACTAAAAACAAAAACAAAAACAAAAACAAAAACAAGCACATATTATTATCACACTGTTAACGATCCAAAATTAAATAAAAGTTGTGCTGATGTTTGAGCCCAGGCCAGTAGGTAGAGTAGCAATTATCAATAGCATATGATATAAACAGAGACAAATTTGTTCGAGACAGATAAAGTATATGTAATAAATATTGCTTTCTCCTATAAATAAATCTACCGCTCGTTCTCCGAGAACAATTTTAACAATTAAGTTAATATATATTCCTGATTCACCGAGGTGTCGAGGCCTTTTTTGAGAAAAGAATAAGGCCTTTTTTGAGAAAAGAATAAGGTCCCGTTTGGATAGCTCTAAAAACGTAGCATAGTTAAACTATGATATGCCAGTAGAAAAATAATTCTATGAAGCGTTTGGAAGAAAAAAAAAAGCGTAATTTTTGGAGTATAGTTATACTATACTCCAAAAAATGGAGTAAACTTACAATTCACTTTAACCAAAGAAAAAAAAATCCACCATTTTGGCTCCCAAAGATGTATCAATTTCTAAATTTTAAATTTCAACATAAAATTTTAAATTTCAACATTTAAAATTTTAAAATTCAATTTTAATTTTGATTTTAAATTTCAAATTTTAAATTTCAAATTTCAAATTTCAAAAAGTTCAAATATCAAATTTCAAATTTCAAATTTCAAATTTCAACTTTCAAATTTCAACTTTCAAATTTCAAATTTCAAAAAATTCAAATTTCAAATTTCAAATTTCAAATTAATTTCAAATTTCAAATTTCAACTTTCAAATTTCAAATTTCAAAAAGTTCAAATTTCAAATTTCAAATTTCAAATTTCAATTTCAAATTTCAATTTTAAATTTAATTTAATTTTAATTTTTAATTTTCAATTTCAAAATTTAAATTAAGCTTAAATTTAAATTTTAAATTATTAATATGTAATTATAAATTATTAAATTTAAATTTAAAATTTTATTATGTTTTTTTAAATTTCAAATTTTAAAGTTTAAATGGTATACTTTAAATTTTAAAATTAAAGTTTCAATTTTCAAATTTTAATTTTAAATTCCAAACTTTCAAATTTCAAATTTAAAACATAAAATCTAATTTTAATTTTAAATTTTAAATTTTAAATTTTAATTTTTTAATTTAATCTAAAATACAAAATTTAAACTTTAAACTTTAATCCTTAAACTTTAAATTTTAAACTCTAAACTTTGAAATTTAAAATTTTAAATTTCATATGGTATCTGTATCCAAACAACTTAAAAATGAAGCTGTGAAATTTTTTTGTAGTTACAGGATTCCGTATTTCATTTAGACCAAAACCATAGAATAAAATTCCATAGAGTTTTTTAACTATGCATCCAAACAGGACCTAAGGGTATAACAAAAATACAGAAATGGGTTTAACTTTGGTTCCAACTTGTGTTGGTGGTTTAATTGAGTCTGTCGAAAAGAACCTCGTTTATTTTTCACAAATTACAATGAGAATAGATTTGATGCTTATTATTATAAACATGAGTAAGTAGTTATTGTAATGGTTTCTTTTTGAATTTATGAACAATTTGATAGAGAAAACTAACTAGCAAAAATCAAATTTTATAAATGTAAGAATCAAAATATATTTCTCTCCTGTAGTTTGTATTACGGGTAAAAGAAAACGAAAAAATAACTCTCTCATTTTTCTCTCCCTTTCTTGCCACTTTTGTAGAGAAAAAAGATAATGATCATCACGAACGATGGTTTTTCCTTTGTTTCTCTTTATTTTTCTTTTTTTCCTCTCCTCAAGTTTTGATCCAAACGACGAAAAAAAGAGATATTATCTTCTAACTTTCTTTTTTCTTTTCTTTCTTATTCTCTTCTTTTCGCTCCATCCAAACGGAGTTGAAATTTTCTTTTTCCTCTCGGAGAATTAAGATATTTCTATGTAGAACTCTTTTTAGATGGGTGGATGTCACGCCCGGGTACCAGCGGAAGCATATCAATGGACAATCGTAACGTATTAATATATAGAACGTTAATGACGAAAGCGAAAGTAAATCATGTAGTACTCGGATCACCACATTAAGCGGCTCCGACCGCCGAATGGGTGACCCTTGATAACAATTATCAAGAGTGCGGGAAAAATACCAACAAAAATGTCTCGGTAGATGTCCTCTCCGATCCCTAGCACCGTTCCCTCAGCGCAGATCGATCTGAAACGATCCTCGCACAATCAACTAGTGGAACGATGAGCCCGATGCCGGCTCCCACTACAGGTAACATATCTCACTGGTGGAAACATGTCTACAAAACACATGGGACACAACATATACTCAACAGCTGGGTCTACAATATCAAGTATGAAGAAGAGGAAAACGACTCTAAAAACCTAACATATGAGAAACAAGAAAATGACTATCATATAGCTGAACATGTAACGAGACTATAGTCCTATCCTGAGAGAGACCAAAATGAAGGATAGCTGAACGAAAGAAACATCTGCGGAATATATGACGTCCACATACCGCCCAGACACGTGCACGGC
>NC_033628.1:7595201-7617999 GCF_001540865.1 Ananas comosus
CAACTGAACACTCTCGAGAACCTCTGAATTGAACTCCATAATGTAATCAGGGTTTTGTCCTTAAATTCCCTAAAGAAACATGATTCACATTAGATCCGGCTTTAGCCTATAAAGCCAACAATAAAATTGCGCCACAATTACAAACACAAGTCGTCCCAACCCCAGCTGAAGAACACTAATAACCCTCGTATTATGATCCACCCAAACTGGATTGGTCTCATTCACTTCGAGGGGATACAAGATATACATAATATCTGCGCCAAATTAATATACGGATACACTAACAATTTCCGAGCCTTAAGCAGTAGTACTGCCAATAGTAAATACTTTACTCGCAGGTACGTATTTTTATAAGAACGAATCAAGTCATCTTGTTAATCCTCTAGTCAAATAATACAAAGATACTATATCTCTTGTATATATGTACTTTCATAAAGAAAAGTATAAGTTATGTCAACTTACCGAATACTTGTTCACATCCTATGTGAAATTTCATCTCTTGTTACTGTAAGAGGACTGAGATTATATCTCTTGATACTGTACGAGTACTGATACAACTATCACGGTATGATCACCTTTCTAATATTACGATACACCAACGATGATCCAAGGGTCAAATGCCCTCTCGCTGCGAACAAAACCGAAACGGCGTCAATATGCTTGTATATAAGCTATATTAGTCGAAATCTAGAAATTTCAGTTTTCTAGCTGAAATTCTTGCTTACCCTGGGTCAGTACACTTACTAAACCAGCTCCCGAGGTCACCAAATAAGCTTGATTAAATTCAGAAACCTGCTGCGAAGAAGGAATCTTAAACTGCGTCAAGTTACCCTATTAAATCGTATATAACTTCGAGATAGCTTCATTAGTTGACTAATTACCTGTATCAAGCCTCAAGACAACTTTTTCCTGGAGTAAAGTAAGTAAATCACAGCTAGATATCTTCTTTCTACCTGCAGGAACCCCTAACAAACTCTGCTGGAGGCAACGGAGCAAGAACACGTCAAAGTCCAATGATAAACCATCAACTATAGAGAAATTTAAGCTAACTACCTCTCTCAAGCTTTCTTCAACAACTCCCAGTAATATAGATGAAAAGCACTGTTAAAACACATCCCTTTACCTTTTAAAAGCTGACCCCAAGTCCACCCAACCAGCAAGCGACGAGAACGGCGCGAAATCGGCGCAAACGGCGACTTACTCGTAGAGAGAGAAAACTCTAGAGAGAGAGAGAGTGGAGGAGATGAAACCCTGAGCTCCAGCAACCATATCTCAGCTCCTGGGGTCGTGCTGGGGTGTTGGGGATAAGTATGGGAGGTGAAAAGACCAAAGTAACCCTGCTGCCACGCAGCTGCAGCTGCTGCTGCTTGCTGTACCGGTACAGCATTAGGCTTGTACCGGTACACCAATGCAGAAATTGCAGATTTTGCAATAGCAATGCACTTCCTCGTCTCCGGCAATCCGATCACTCTCTAACTTGTTCCAAAATGTGTCCAAGCCTTTTAGAACATGTAGGATAGTTCCACAACTCATGCCACACATTCGAACTCCGCAATTTGCAAAAGTTCAGTGTATTACAGTGTATCAACTCAAACGTACGACATTCCAAATTTCATCTCATACCTTACCATCATGATTTCATTAGCTTGGCGTGCCAAAAAATATTCTCTAATATAAGATTCTGTATTCAAAGGTGAGAACTTTTAAAAGAAAAAATAAAATTAAAAATTAAAATATTATGTAACGACCCAGCCCACTAGCAATAATAACTCGTTGGGATGACTCGCTAAGCTCATCCACCTTAAGCCCAGTTATTACCGGCTGGTGCTTGTCTCTAATACCAAATATAACGACCCAGCCAACTAGCAACAATAAGTCGTTGGGCCCAACCATCGATCCAAAATGTTTAAGTCCAGTTATTATTACTAGTGTCTAAGTCTCTTATATACCCAATCACATTCTCATTCCTATCCAATGTGGGATTATTGAGATGTAACACATCATAACATAAAAAGTTGGGAAGTCTAATAAGACTAATTTAGTGTACATTCAGAGTCTCTATTTGTTCATGAGTTCATTATGTTTGATGAAAAAGTATGATAAAAATAAAACATTCCATCTACTTCAATATATGATAATATATCATACTTGTTTAGTTAAGATAAACTTTATTACAGCTCCACCGAAAAAATAAAGGATATATATTTCTATATATTTTTATCTTTATTTCAATTTTACCCAATAGTCTGAAGACTAAAGTGGGCTCCAAAAGTTGCGTGAATGTGATTCGAGTGAATTATAAGTTTTGCATGGGTTGAATGTATATTAGCTTTTTTACCTACATGAGTTAAAGTTGTACTATAGTGTTTGAACTACAATTTGTTACATTTTAGTTCTCAAATAATGAGACGATTAATTTGCAAATTCTCAAAAATATGTTTGAAAAATAATAATTAATTTTTGTATCAGGCAATATCGTGTAATAACCAACTTGTTCATATTGCATGCCAGAAAATGGAACTGGAATTAATAGATTATTTTCAACCGAACGAATCAAATTTATCGAATCTAAATTAAATTCAAGTATGAAATCGTCCTTGCGTAAACAGTTCAGAAATTGACATTTCACCAAGGAGGGGCGCTGCAATCGAGGGGCTTTGTACCAATGTGTTGTAGCTTCAATTTATTGCGCTATGATAGGTGATAGATAGATGGATGATGGATGCCACAGTATATATATATATATAGGCTTAATTTATAGATGTTACACATGCATGCACGCACACACACGTACAGTACTCTATATAATTTCTCCAGGAACAGCGATGTAGCCACACCATGTGGGTTTCGTACCTACAAAGCAAAGGTGAGTGAAGTGCACGAGCAATCTGAAACTATAAAGAGTGACTGCAAGAGAAAGAGAGAGAGAGAGAGAGAGAGAAAAGAGAAAGAAAAAGTAGATCTCTAATAATTGGGTGAAAGTCATGCATGTGACAATATCATCATATCCCCCACACATGCATTGCGCACTGGATACGCGGCGGGGCAACTTCTTTTCGTTAATAGTAATATTACAAGGATCGTAACACAATCATTTAGCTAACTAGTAATTAAAGAGATCACGTACGCCTCAATGCAAAGAGGCATATAATTGGTGAAATTTTGTGCCTAGATTTTTCTCTTTTTTTTTTTCTTTTTTTTAAAGCTCTACATAGTTACTCTGACGTCATTCATCAGTTGCAAGTTAATATGCATATCATTTTTACTTTCAAACCAAAAAAATACTATTTTAATTTTTATTTATATTCAACATTATTTATCACGTCTGAACTTAAAAATCATGATCAGTTTAAAAAATGAATCTGACTTAAACTATTAAAAATTAAGTACAACTACGAGTACGACATAATTCAAATTAAAATCTTCTATAATTCTGATTCTGCTGCATGAAAATATTTAATTACTTCAAATATTTAGATAAACAAAAAATAATATATATATATATATATATATATATATATATATATATATATATTAACATCATTAGATTGAATATAAATTATTTAAAATATTTTATAAAAATTTGTAAGTAATTAATTTATTTCTTACTACTTTCCTATATATTGATTAACAGGTACGGAGACAATAACAAGTGAAACTAACAAGAGTAGATCTCCGGTGATCGGTGGAGATCGATCATGTGGAAATTGGAAGCACAAAATTAATCCTCTTGAAAAGTCGGCAGCGACATCCTGGTTTCACGTGGACATGTCTTTTGAATTTAGGGTCGAGGCTTATTATATATTCCTTTTAATACAGTCAAAAAAAAGGGTTAGAAAATTTTTTTTTTTAAAATGTGATGTTAATGGCATTAAAGAATACATGTACTGTCGATCGAGATACACTCCAACATTGTTGAGCTGTAGTGAGTTGTATATTCCTAGCACCCCCTTTTATGGAAGTACCATGCATTTATCTCCAACATGTAAAAGATGATTTTATCGTAGGGCAATTGCTTATATACCCATAACAAAATTTTAATTTTCATATTTATTCCTCTTATAAGACTAATATTTTAAAAAATACCCTTTTTATTAAGGTTCTAGAGTTAAATTTTATTAGTGAACTGTTAGTAACAGTTATTATTATTTCTATAAAATTACTATTTTGCCTTTTCAAATATATATTTTTGTCATCACCAAGCAAAAGAAGTATTTTGACTTTTTGCACTTTCAAATATTCCCTTCTACTGTCACCAATTTTTTTAGGGTTAATTTCATTTGTATCTTTCACAAAACTATGAAATATCATAAATACTCTTTAAATTTTTAAAATTTCATAAATACCCTTTAAATACAATATTTTTTTCATAAATGGCCTTACCGGTACTTTCTTGCCAATTTTTGTTAACTCGGCATTTTTTTACTTTACTTTAAAATATGAAATTATCATTTTACCCTTTGTTCACTATTTCTTTAGAGGGACAATTTCATTCATACTCTTGAAAAATTCAAGATTATAATAAAGGTCCCTACACAATTTGAAATATCAAAATTAACCCTATGAATATTTACTGTGTTTTAAAAAAAACTTCAAGATATACTATCATTAGTTGGGGTCATTTTAATCTTAATTACATTATAGTATAATGAAGGTTAAGAATAAAATTGTCTATTTTATTCCTAAATATTGAAAATTGGTGAGGGGTATATAAATGTATGCTAGCCAATTTCTTTTTTAAAATTTTTATCCATTCAAATTCTGTTTATTTTGATTTCAAATATTTTAATCAATTAAATATAGATATTCAATTAATCAGTTAATTAGCTATTAAATGAATTTTTCTATTTTCAAATGAAAATTAGTTGAAGGCTTTAAATTTGATGGAATAATTATCTTACTTTGTGAAATTTTATTAATTAAAATTTCGTGTTTTCAATTTATTATTTCAAACTATTATTGGTTCACGTAATGTCCATTGATTATAAAAATTTAATCGGTCTTTTCGTAATAAAACTAATTTTTTATCTGAGGTCGAATTTTATACTAATGTGTTGCTCTGAGTTATAATGTGTATTCACAACCACAAATTTTCTCTACTTTAAGTAGTCAAATTAAACTTTTTTTATTACTTTACAATTGATATAGTAAAAGAAAAGATAACTAAAATGAATTATCTTCTCATTTTGACAATGGAGCAAAATAAAATTTAATTTAACTACAATTTATTTGAAATATAAATATTTATTTCTAATTGAAATGAATAATATTTTTAAACTAAAATCGAATTTTACTAAATCTTTAGTCTAGATAGAGTTTAGTTAATTTTCAAATATAACAGGGGATATTAATAAAATAAAATCAGTAATTGATCATTAAATATAAAGAGGGGTAAAGTTGGAATTTAATATTATTAACTTCAATTTGGATGGGCACTTAAATTTTTGAAAGTTTTCTAAATTTAGGAGGGTATAAATGATATTTCAATTTTTAGATGGATATTTATGAAATCAGATAGTTTTAGAAGGGTATTGAGGAAATTTTTCCATTTTTTTTTATTTACCCTTAAATTAGAGACAAAAATTAGGGACAAAATAGGTATTTCAACTATTTTTTAAACTATGATTAAAATTTAACTCAGATTTAATCGGAGACAACATAACGAGCACTAACATAGGGTATTTTTGGATATTGGAGAAATATATACATGAGGGGTATATTTGAAACAAAAAAGAAAGGAAAATAAAATATTTCGGAGATTTTGAGAGGTATATAGACAATTATCCTTATTATTTAATAATTTATAAATAAAAAAAGTGATAAATGATGATATGAATGAGCGAAGCAATCACAAAGTGTAATACAGAAGAATGAAGCAATAAATGGCTGAGATCTAATTTTCAATGTTTAATTTGTTAGTGCGCTCTTAATCTAAACTAAACATAATGTCAAAGATGATAATGGACTACACAATTAATTAAACTCAACATAATATCGAAGATGATAATGGACTACACAATTAAATCCATCACTACAGCAGAATTAGGTTATAGGGACACATGTTTGGGACACTTTTGTTTAAGTGTCCCATTTATATCAAAATTTTAAAAAATATTTACTAATGTCTAAATATAAAGCCGAATCCAACAAAAAATAAAAGGTTACTATACTCAACCCATCCAACCCATCCCATTTGGCTCAATTCCAAATAGAAAAGAAAAAAAAAAAAAATTAATTATCATCTTCCCTTCTCCCCTCATTCAATCCACTGAAATCTTAGACGAAGGGCCCTTCCCTCTCGTCCTCCTCCGCGACCGCAGCAAACGAGGTAGAGTTCTGGCGGTTGCTAGATGCTTAAATAAGTGTTGCTAAATTAGCAGCACTATTTTAGGTTATAGCGACATTCTTTAACTGTCACTATATACCTAGCGACCCCACATATAGCAACACTTTTTAAAAGTGTTTGTAATTTAGCAAGCAGCACTTTTTTTGACTTATACCGACATTTAAAAGTGTCGCTATAGACCATTTTTGTTATAGTGCATGGTTCGAAAACAAATCTAACCATCTAAATAAAAGATGAAATAATTTTCTTTTGTACAAACCTTAGCTTTGAATTCAAATGTTGCATCCAGCTAGGATATATAACAGCGCCCAACAGCTAAGATATTTAATTACTATATATGTGAGTATTCTCTCAAAACAATCATTATTTTTACACATATTCTGCCAAAATTTCTATGCAAAAAAAGGAAACATATGTCTATATAAATAAAATAGATATTTCAAAAACGTATTATATAATACTATTACGATATACAAGAGCAAAAACCAAGTTGCATATTATTATATATTATTGGCATAATTTGGCATATTTTGAGGGGTATATGAATAAAACAAAAACACCTAGACGCTATTACTAATGAGCTGCAACCCTAAATTAATATTCCTAGGACAACCATGCATATTCAAACCTCCGAAATTGTACATTAATTTGTACCTCATTGTCACCCAAATATATAGTTGTCACATACATATATATGTGGAATTTTTTCTCTTCTTAATTTCACACATGCAAATAGGCCTTTGGGATTGGGAACTTTGAGAACCTTCCTTTTTTTCTCCTCTGCTTAATTCTCTCCTTTAATTTTTTCTCCACCGTCCTAATAAGTAAAGAAAGATTCGGCAGGTGAATGATTGGGTATTATAGGTAGATATATGCACCATGTTTACGTACTGGTTGAAATATGAAAGTGTACAAAATTGCACCAATAGTCCTAAACTTTATGCAAAATTTATTTTGGTCCACAAACTTGTAAGTTTGATATTAAGAATTCTAAATTATTATTAAGTATTTCACTCCAATCCCTCTTATTATTTACTATCAAGGCACAAATTATTTCCTACAGCCAATACACTTGTATATTAATTCAGGTACCATATATATATATATATATATATAGAGAGAGAGAGAGAGAGAGAGAGAGAGAGAGAAGAGAGTTCGGCTACAGTACCAAGCGTTTGGAGCCATCGAATTTTTCGCCATTAGATCTATTTATTATTTACTATTCAACCAACCACCCACTCCACCCTAAGGGACCATTATTATCCTAACCGCATATCTCTTCATCCAAACATCGAAAATCTAATAACACCAAGCGCCCCAAGTGGTTTGTACTATTAATAGTATAGTAGCATAATTATATATATATTCTTTAATTTCATCTTATATTTCAATCTTAAGATGTATTAAATTGCAGTCTTCTTTTCAATATATTTAGAAATTGAAATCCTTCAAATCAATTATCTGGAAGGTGATGTGAATTAAAATTCATTAGATTATGTATTTAGGAACGTTCATGGATATGACATGAGTTGATTTGTCATGACACGATACGATTTTAGTGAATGTAGGGCATCGAATGATTTGAGTTTAGATTTGCCATATATATATATATATATATATATATATAGAACTAGGCTATTATGCTATTAATAGCACGAAGTCATTGGTGCTACTAAGTTTTTGGCCATTAGATTAAGAGATGTGCGGTTAGGATGATATGAACCCCCTAGGGTTGAGTGGGTGGTTGGTAATTGATAGTATGATCTAACGGATGAAAATGATCAAAATGGTAGATCTAACGGCGGAAAACTTGGTAGCACCAAGTGCTTCGTGCTATTAATAGCATAGTAGCCGGACTCTATAAATAGGATTGGGACCATTGTCCTATCAAGTTGTTTTGCATGATCGGAACTTCAAATTGATAATCGGCACCGTTGAAATTGATCTACACAATTAGAAATGTTTAGAAACTAAATTTTGTAATATTTAAAAATCATTATCAAGTTCATCTTAAGAGTTCAAAAATAAACGGTCATAAATGAATATTCTTCTTAAAATAGAGGTTAGACTTTCTCAATTTATAATCAGAGCTATCAAACATTATCTAAATAGTATAAAGAATTTTCTATCAAAAATTCAAGCAATTTGGATTGCTCTACACCATTAAACAAGCAAACGGCTCATTTAGGCCGTCAAAAATTATCGATTTTACGACACTTTGATCACCATGTAAATAATTTTTAAAAATTCTAAAATTTAGTTTCTATATATTTCAAATACTCTAGATCAATTTCAACGGCTCCGATCATCGATTTGAAATCTCTATCATCAAGAACAATTTGATAGGAAAAGTGCTCCAATCCTATTAATAGGATAGTAGCTCTAGCATATATATATAGTACAGCTGGAATACTATCGATAGCACCAAGGGCTTGGTACTATTAAGTTTTCCACCGTTAGATTTAACCCTTTGATTATTTTTATCCATTAGATTATACTATTTAACCAACCACCCAATCAACCCTAAAAGGCCCATATCATCCTAAACGCACATTTCTCAATTTAAAGGCTAAAAACCTAATAGCACTAAGCCCTTGGTGCTATCGATAGTACTCCAGCCTAGTTCTCTCTCTCTCTCTCTCTCTATATATATATATATATCATATTATAATATAATATATATCAATAATATATTAATAGAGTCTGACTGGGCTACTATTACCAGCAAAATCTATTGTTGCTAACCAGTTTTAGGCACTTTGGATCAACACTTTTCAATTATTCTAACTCATGGACTTAATACTAATAACCGCAGTGGGACCACTCAACCCAGGGACCATTCAACCTCTAACACCGACTAATATCACTCCGACCCTACAGATTTCATCCAAGGGTTCAAAAACTTGATAGCAAAAAAGACATTTACTATTAATCAGATCCAGTCTAATTCTATATATATACAACTAGGTCGTATAATATATCAAATAGCACCAGTTATTGGGCTATTAGCATTACCCTTGATTGAAGAAACTTGCGGTTAGATGATTCGGCCCCTAGTGATGGTGTACTTGTGAATAATATCAATCTAACGGTAAAAAATTAATACAGAGGGTAAAATCTAAAAGTGAAAACTCGACAGCACCAATATCCTGGTGCTATCGATAGACCCCAGCCGAACTATATAATATATATATTAAAATATATAATATATATATATATTATATATATATATAGCGCGGTCTTGTGGTTATAGAGCATAAGCCTCCGTGCTTCTAATCATTTTCAGATGACTGAGCTTCTTAATCGATGCGATCGTTCCCGTAGACTTGATTCTAACATATTTGACAGTATTTATGAAATAAATTTTTGTTATTTCGATATCATTTACCTAACTATCAAATGAGCTCAAAATCACGCTGAAAATAAAAATATACAAAAATGGTAATAGTAGCATTAAAATTTCGCAATCTAACCACTATTGATGCTGCTTGAAATAGTAATAAAAAATTCTAATCAAAAATTCAATAAACTGATTTGACATACTTCTACATACGTTAAACTTGCAAACGCATACATCATAACCATTAAAATTGTTGATTTTGAACCCCTTTCAATTGCTAGAAAAGATACCGAATCACAAAAAATTAATTCTAGATAGTCAATATACCGATACATCAAGTCTAACGAGCCCATCGCATTCGAAACTCTAAATCATCCGAAAATGACTTAGGAGCACGAGCCTCCAAGCTTTAATAGCACACGAGACCTACATATAATTTAATATAGAATGAGAGAGAAGAAGAGTAGGGCTACTATATCTCTTATGAGTATGGCCCTTTGCTAGTACCTCATCAATTGTTTTCCGACTGATAGGACTCCAGAATCGACGAGTTCACTCCGTTAAATATGACTAAGTATTGAAAATAATTCTAAAAAAATAAAATTTTGTAACTTCAGAAAAGTCATAATAACAGTCATTCAAAGCAGGCATAAAATACGGTCTAAAATCGAACGATACCCCTAAAATAAATGATCAAATCCTTACAATTTAAGATCGGAGTTATGATCTTTATCATAAGGTAGTGAATAGAACTTTTCTAATCAAAAAAAATTCAACCGTAATTCCGATTCTTTCTAACCCGTTAAACTAAGCAAGTATCCTCATACCCACCTGTTTAAAAATGCCCAACTCTTTGTACTTTTGATCGTAAGTAAATGAGTCAAAAAATATGAAAATTTGATTTCTAGAATTTAAATGCTTCAAATAAACGTTAACGTGTGATCATCGATTCGGCAAGCTCTATCATCGAAAACAACTTCTGAGTAAGAGGGCGCGAGTCGTATTCTTTTCTCTACCTCCATAAGAGTATAGTAGTCGACTCAGGAGCAGAAGTATATAATATATAATAATATATAAATATATAATATATATAATATACAAGAGAGAAGAGAGAGAGACAGAGAGAGAGAGAGTCCGACTACTATATTTTATCGAGTATATGCTACTCTTTTATACTCATAATTTTTAACCATCTGAGCTGAAGATATCTAACGGTTAGGATGATAGTATCCCACTAGGTGAATATATACTAGTATACATAGAATATATAATATATATATATATATATATATAATATATAATATATTATATAATATATAATACTATATAATATTAGTGTAGAGAAGAGAGAGAGAGAGAGAGAGAGAGTAGGCTATCTATACTCTTCTCATGATTATGGCCCCTTTTATATTATGTTTTCGACCGTGAATAAGAGATGTCGTTAAAGATGATACGGTCCCGTACGATAATAGTGGTACTCCTACAATTGAGTGATGGTGGCTTTGAAAGATAATTAACGAGGAAATGAAATGATCAAGGGGCAATCTAAAGGTCGATAAATTATGCTAGAAAGTTCTACACTCATAAGATAAGTAGCGCCGACTACTATATATACGCATATATTATATAATATATATATATATATAACATTAATATAAACTATATAAATATACTATAATATATATATATATATCAATAATAGAAATTACGTTGACGAATTACTTTATAAATAGGATTCAGCCCAATTCCATTCATGCCAATAAAAGAATTCCAACACTAGATCTTCTAAGTTACACCTGAACTCACGGAGTCACGGACCCAAATTAGTACAATTTGGTCGCATTTTAAACGAAGACAGCGAATAAGTAAAATAAGATGAAATATAGATGTGCAGAATTAGGTATGCAGTCCATATAATTTTAACTCTAAAAGATAAGACAAACCACACCAATTAAGCCTAACATTCAAGTTCACGAGTCTTAAAATAATCAAATATCAAACTTTAAAAAGAGTAAGGATCCAAAATAATAAAGTTGGCTAAAAGTTGAGGTACACAATTTAAATAAACCAATCAATATCAATATGAAAATGCTAGAGGCCACATTTATAATATATATATCTAGACTACTCCACGTTGATTAAAGTGACTGAGAGAAAAGCAAAAGCGCGACATTCCACGTGGTTAATATACACTGTCTATTGTCTCCCACATGCATTAACTATACAACTTTTCCCTTCCACTTCGGCACCCAAAAAAAAAAAAAAAAAAAAAAAAGCCATTAGAATAAAACTGTGAAAAAAATTATTAAAGATTCTGAGTTTTAAACTAATATTAAAAAATTACAATTTTTCCGAAGAGTAAATAACTAAATAAAATTATAAATAAATCTGCCGTCATTTGAATATAATCTCATCATTAAATTAAATTACATAAAATAATTAAACATCTTGTCTATTACCTCTGTAACAATATCTAACTTACTCTTTAACTATCTTACACCATTAAATCTAAAGAAATTATAAAAATTCATCGATTTTAAGTACAATAATAACAATAAAATAATAGAGTTAATTTTAATTAATACATAATAAAATACGTAAAATTTAACATTCACACCTATGATTTTGCTGCCAAGTGTTGTTTTATCATTAATGGCATAAAGCTGTAAACTTTTAAAAGCTATATCAAGCATCATTAAATTACCACTAAATTATATTGTGTCCATATTATGTTCTTAATTAGTTAAACCGCCAATTGTGGCGCGGTTTTAAGCTGGCCTAATAATTAGCGCTTCCGCTAATTATGCTCACATTTTGGCGCTTAATTGGTCAGTCTTTTATCTGCTTTGCTATCATATAATAAAACAATCTAAGGAGAAAATTTAAATAAACTTTTGATTTATTTTCTTATTTCCTAACACTCACGACTTTCACAGATGATTTTTTAGTTTCTATTTATAAAAAGTAATAATTCAACTATAAAGGATGTTATTAAAACGAGCTTTATAACTAATTCAATTTTTACCGAGACCTAACACAACTCCGATACTAAATATGGAGCCTAAAATTAACGTGAACACATTCTACTTAAACTGAAATTTTGTCCAGCTTCTAAGCCTAGTAATATTTAGATGCATTTTTATTTTAAATATTACTGGACTTAAAATTACTTATAATACGGTCGAATATAATAAATAAAGTTCACCAAACCTATTATATCTACTATTTGTTACCGATAATACATACCATAATATATATAAATATATACCATATATAATAATATATATATACTTACATTTTATGTTATATAACTTACTATTAAATATCTTCTTATTATGATAGTATATTAATTTTTTGTATAACTAATACAATCCTGTACTTCCATGTAAAGCTTTTTCTCTCTCTAATAAAAATATGATTTAGCAAATAAGATATAGAAAATTTCTCAAATCTCTTGCTTCATGTATCAGAGACCTTCTAGGGTTTACTCTTTCGACGACTTTTTTTTGTTCATGACTCCTCAAAGGTAAATTGTTAACGTTTGCCAGATCAGCACCACGTCCGAGGACGACACCATGCCATTGTCAAAGGGTTAATTAGGCTGCGATCAGTCATCATTCACGTCTGTGTGGTGCCCATCCGTATCTCGACGTACGTTTACCAAAGTGTCTAAGAGCTCTAGCAAGGCCGAGCTTCCTTTCAGATTTGTCCATTCTAAATTCTTTTCTCTTTATTTATAAGTATGATCATACTTCTTAGCCAATCGAATTTCCACAACTAATGTCAAATTATCTAGTTCATATTTACCGGCGAGTGTCGGTGTCGTAAAACTTTTACTTGATCCCTAGACTTAACAGATCACTATTAATGACATCTAGCGACCTCCCATGCTGAGAGAAGAAACTCCAAAAGATGAATAATGCGACATATGACGTAACTCAGTGAATTATATCCACGATCTTGGAAATTGAAACATCAGAAATGCAGGTGGTGATTTTCACTACATGCTTCAGCAAATGTGCTCATCTTCAAAAACTAATATAGCAATCAGCTGCTCAATCATATACTGGAATTCCAAAGATCACAATCGCCCCATCAAGGTAATCTGCTCCATTCAGGAGTTCATACTTTAGCAGCCACGGTGGTCGCGCAACTATCCATCATGACGAATCAATATCCAACATTGTTTGTCTTGCCTTGTGCTACCAAACAACGTTAAATTCGTGATCAACAGCCCGCGTTTTTCATTATTAGCGTCACGCTAGAATTCCGAGCCTACTAGCCAAACTCTATCATCGAAATCTCCGCTACCGGTCTACCCATGATAGCTCACTTGCAGAGCTTATTGCAGGAGAATACTTGTTCTTCGACGTATTGCGTCTCCTCCAGACTTCAACATCCGACTGATTTGCTGCCCCAATCAAAGTTCCTCACTGTTCCGTTTGTTTCGTCATCTGAGGGCCTTTGAGTTCTACTCGAAGTCTGTTGTACTACCTCGAAATGACACAAACGCACCTATCCAACTGCAAATATGCCAACTGTTGGGGCATCATAAATTCCAACATTGTAGAAAAAGAAGTGGCTGATCAACATTGACATTCTTCTAGATCACGTGGTTATCCTGCTACTGCTTTTAACTTATCAGATCGAGCATCCTTTTCAATACTTCTTCTAACAACATAGGACACCACACTCGCTTCCTACTCATCTCACTTGTCCTCGCAACTAATGCATCTACTCCAATAAGCAATCTGAAATAACTCGACTGCAAAAGACCAGAATCCACTCTAAAGACATGCATCAGCCACCATAGTTTTGGTTCCCTTTCAACACCATAGTTTGGAGTAATTCATAAGAATTCCTGTTCTACGCCGACTCAGGTGCTTCTTTCATACGTACTTCCCAACATGATCATTTACTTTCCTTCACACTTCCCTATTGTCTTTTCCGCTCAATATTTTACTCTGATGTACAATCAGTCGCCCACTTCTTGTTACTCATTAATGGTATATTATCACCTACCCATTAGTAATCTGCCAAATTTTATGTAACCTCTGATTTTACACATACAAAAACTCTCTTTAAAATCTTTTTCTTTATAGCGCAAAATTACTGATCATCGATTGTATAGTACATTTGACCCTCTTCTTGTCGTGTCAGTATCGCAACAGGACTTTGATTGACCAGGCCCATAGCGGGATTGCCTGTATCTACATGGATCATCTGCATCTACCATCACAACCATTAACTCTAAACCACCGACACCCAACCTATCTCTAAGCACTACTTATGGGCATCGCGCTAGTCACCTTTCTCGACACATGCTTAATGTTTTATTTCGTCGGGTGTAATTCAAGCAAATTTTTCGTGTTTCCAATAATCTTTAAGTTGTATGGTTGCAAACTGCTAACATCATGCACTCAACCTTTCTGCTAGTAACTCTATCTCTCATGCGCTTTGAATTTAATCATTCTGATTGTTTGGGGTTCCTGCTCGCGAATTTCTACCACAGTATTTAATGCGATACTGATGTGATCTTTGGGATGACTATTCTCGTATACCTGGAATATTTCATGAACAACCTGGTGCGAATCTAATTTCTCAAATAATAAAAATTATATTTACTGATTCAAAATCCAATTGGCACAAATATTAAACATTTTTTGTTCAGCACCTCATGGGCGTGAATATACTCTTCAATGAATTCCAACAAATTCTTAGCAATCAAGCACTGACCTCAGCTTTTGTCCATAGCCATCCATCAAACATGGGGTTCTATAAAAAAGCATCGTCAATCATTGGATACGCCGTCTCAGAATTCTTTTGATAGTTTCCTGTCCTTCTACATTTGGCTGATCGCGTCATATAAAACATCGTGTTTACTTTCGATCACATATGACCTTCTAGTGTCCTTTAGATGTCTTCCTAGTGCGAGCTGTTTGCCAAGCCTGCCTTCATATATCACCTGCGAGTCCTCGTTGACACTGTCTTAGTTTTGCTATCTCATCCCTTCACGCACAGAAATAAATTGTCCTCCTATAATACTGCTATTGTATCTTTCTAAAAGGGTATAGTCTACATAAAGGGTAATCGTGCTTATATGATCCTAACCACACGAGCATGTTCTTCGATTTCTCGGTATAGATTTTCTTTGAGGCATGCTTCCCTATTAATGCCCAACTCGCACCATGCGCGCCACTGCACTCTTCATCGCTCCTATGATCTTCCTTTTTACAATGATCATTTTCCAGGCTAATTCCTCTTTCCGTGAGACCTCTTATCTTCTCCATAATACCTCTTCCTGCAGATGAAAAGTGAATTAATGCCTCTCATGACGTCCTTCTTCGAAGTTACCAAACGACGATCGCTGGCGACATTCGCGTCTGTCGAATAGTCCCCTTCGAGAGCCCGGCAAGCTCAAAAGTTCTCTGGTTGTGTTACCGTCACAATTCTTTTTCTCCCCATTTCCATTCTTTCTTGCTACCATCCATACTCACCATGAACCTACGGAACATACCGCCTAAAGTCTTGCGGCCATTCCTGAGGCAAGATGCATTCTGACGAACTAACTCTCTACACTAAAAAATCAGTACTTCTAGACGCACTGTTCATCTCCCCAGGAAATGCTTCCATATCAATGCACATATGGACTCTACAAAGTAAAGATACAAAGTCTGATGGTTGCTATTGATCGTACTATAAGGCAGGTCTCGCTTGTTGCTCGCCGCTTTACTCAAGAGTAGTCATCGATTACAGAGACATTTGCTCCGGTTGCTAAAATGACCGTCCGTTCGCGGTTCTTATTGTTGTCTGGCCTCTCGGTTGGCCGTTTATATCTTAACTTGAGTAAGAAAATGCTTTTAATATGGATCTTCAACAAGATACGTTTACATGCAGCCACCTCCTGGCCTAATCATCTTCGCATGATCACTGTCTGCTTACTTCAACAAGGCGTTGTATGTCCTTAAAACAAGCTCCTCTGCTTGTTTGAAATATTCTCGACTGGCCGCTTGCTCACTTGTTTTCGTTTAGAGTGAAAATACCATGCATTATCATATCACTCTTCTGCCGTCGGCACTACTCGTTTAGCTTCTCTATAGGTGATGATTATGATATCAACTGTGATGATCCAACCTTTTATACATTTATCAAACCTCTTCAACGCTCAACTTTGAAAAATGAGATCTCGGGCTCTCTCCGTTATTTTCTAGTATTGAAGTAGCCTACCTACGGTTCTAGAAGGTATTTGTTATCTCAAAGAATACACAAACGGATCTCATCTCTTCGTGCTGGTCTTACTGACATCGACACAGTCCAATACTCCTATGCACACTTCACATAAACTGACCACGCATACCATGGGTTGAGCCACTTTCACAGTCCCTACAGCGCTACTCAGAAATTTAGTTGAGCTCTTATTCATCTCACTATCTCTCAGTTCCAGATTCGGCTTATCTTGTTCCAACATAGAAGCCCCAATTTGTTCAAGAACCAACTCTGTTACTATCTGTTGTCTTCGCCAATCTCCGGCTATTCTTCGTGCACTATATAACCAGAGTCTTTTCTTTTCTTCTAACTTTCCGGGAAAAAAACTGCACTCCGAGCCTATTCGACGCTTGATTGGCCTGGGACCCATAACTGACGTCCGATTCCACTTCACGGGTTATTGCATCTTCTTGATGATTCCTTATTTCTGGCTGAGCTAAGAACAGAATATTGTCTCCAAATCTAGTACCGAAGCTGAGTATCCTGCATATGTCGGCACACGCATCTGAGATTTAGGTCTTCGTCGTCTCTGGTGATATGCTATTACTTGCTCTAACTTCGACACCCGTATGTATTTGTATCAATCAAAAGTGCCATCAAGATGCTAATAATCCGGATTTTCATGAAAACGCAACAACACATTTGAAATTGATTGCGACCACTTACATTCGGCACTCAATTTTCTAATCGGCACACTGCCTAGTTACCGGTTTCATATCTCTCCGTCTTCAGCTGCACGACTTCTTCACAAAGTCCAATATCGACCATACTTTTACGCATCATTTTCTTTTATCAAACTCTTGGTTTTAACCCAACCATTATTTGTGAGGGTGTTAGCAATATATATTACCAGTACCAATATATATATTATATATGTTACCATATATACATATAATATATAATATATATATTACCATTTATTTGAATATTACTACCTATGTTGAATAATTATTTCTTATTAGATAGTATATTATTTTCTTGTATCACAGGATTAACAATCCTGTACTCTTCAATGTAAAGCTTTTTCGCTCTCTACCTATATAAAGAATAGGATTTAGATGAATTAAAGATATAGACAAATTTCATCAATCTCTTGTTCACTAGTGAATCGAGCCTGCGTTGCGGCCCGGGATAATTTCGTAAATAAAATAAAAAATAAAGCGCAGTAAAAAAGAAAGAGCCAATAAATTAGATATATTAAAAAAGTGAAGATATAACAACTATTTCCTGTAATAAAAATATAAAATAAATATTATAAAAATCTAAAAAAAATTAGGTGCAAAAAACAAATACATAATTTATTATTTCTGACTTATTAAAAAATATGCTTGATTATAAAAGAAAATAATTTTATATTTATTTGTTATTTTTAACTATTAAAAAAAGAATTGATCAATGCAAATAGAAATTTAACCACTTGATTAGGGTAAAAAAATAAAAATAAAAAGAAAAGATTTAAGAAAATAAGAAAAAAATATAATAAAAGAGTGAGAGAAGAGTGTGAGAGTGTTGAGTCCAGAAAATAAAAAAGAAAATAACGAAAAAAATAAGAGAGTAAGAGAAAAAAACCACCCCCCTCTCCCCCCAAAACGCGAGTCGGCGTGCGGCTCGAAGAGACTCCTCAATTAGCTCATCCTTCACGTATTTACTACGAAATACCGCGCGCGATCATATTTGGCGATGATAAAAATATTTTCAATAAATTTTATTTTTATATATTAAATAATTTTATAAGTCAATTAAATTAAATTAAAATTATTATAAAAATTAATAATAGTTAATTTTATTTATAAAATTTATTAAAACGACAATTATTTTATTAAAGATTAGTAAAAAAAAGATTGAGTAAATAATCAAAATAATTTAAAAAAAATAAATAGAAGAAATAAAAATAAGAAAGGAAAATTTGTTTTAATAAATTTATATTTTACTATATATACACACCACCACATAATTTATTTAAAATCTTACTCCTCAAAAATTTACAATATATGATTATTGTATACATCGATTCAAAATAATTTTGATGACTGTATTTATTACCGGTATTACTGATAATTTTAATTAATTAATTATAGACAACCATAATTATATAATATTTGAAAACCCAATTTTATATATATATATATAATAATATATAAATATATATATATAGTATATACTGCCATGGCTACGATACAGTTATGAGTATTGAGCCCATCCGTACTCATAAGTTGGTTTCCATGATGGAGCATTCCGAATCGACGATCCCACTCCGTTAAATTCATTTAGAGTATTTAAAAATTCTAGAAAAAAATTTCGTAAATTATTTCCGAAATCATAAATAACTCCATCCAAGGTGACCATATATAGGCCATGACTACTCATCACCTATTGAGTGAGTAGTCTGGAAGCCCCTGCGACTCCATAAGTTGTTTTTAATGATGCGATAAGTCTTGCCGAAATCGACGATCCAACCCGTAAATAATCACCTTAGAATATTTGAAACTCCTAGAAAATAAATTTCGTAATTTTCGAAATCATAAATTAGATCCATCAAAGATGGCATAATAATTAGAACGCTCAAAATCGATAAGACGTCCTACACCAAAAAAGGATGATTGATTCTTCAATTCAAGATCGGAGTTAGAATCTGTATCTATGTAGTGAACCAGAATTTGCTATCAAAAATTCCAACAAATTCCCCCCGATTCTACACTGTTAAAAACTAGCAAGTAATGCGCCATACCGGGCCGTTAAACGAATTGCAAATTGTGACCATATCGCTACGGTACAATGATCGTCGAAAAATTTATAAAATTGATTTCTAGAATCTTAAATACTACCGTACACTTAACGGTGGGATGCGAGTCATCGGAAGCTCTATCATCGAAAACAACTTAATGAGTACGAGGGCGATCGACTCAACAAAGTAAGTCCCCCGACGCATATATATAAATATTATACTGAGAGGGGAGGGTAGGGGACACGGTGCACCGCAAGACCCCCCAAACATACTTAATGTAGCCAGAATAGAAAATTATACATAAGAGGTAAGTTAAACAACACAAGAGATAAATTAAAAATTAGATATAGAGTAAATTTCTCAACACAAATTGTCACGCCACCGAAAGCTCCACCCAAATTCTAGTCGTTCAGTACGTCGACTACAGACCAGCAGAACGAACAGAGCATTCCACTGTCCGCCCCAAGCTAGACAACAACAAAATCATTTGTATCTGTAAACAATTTCCCAAAAACATTAACCTCATACATGACTTGGGCAAGGTACTAATAACAAGCAATCAACAAAAAAAAAGATCTAATATACAATTCTATCAATATATACATCAAGTTTATATTTTTTATTTCCAAAATGTAGTATCTGTCCATCTCAAAAACAAAATACGCTCTTCCAATATATTAGCATACATGAGCTGTCACTCAGTGTACAACGAGGTAACTTAATGCTAAAGGAAAGCTGCTAGCTGCTCGCAGGCGGCGCTATGCCCTTATTCGCGCAGGTCCTCGCTGTCGTCCGGTCCCTCGCTGACGTCGGCCCTAGCAATATCATGTGGGATTAAACTAATAATAGTTCCCATAGTTTGGCCGGCCGACTCCGCCAATTAGCTTCTTCACTAGTTCTAAGAGGTAATACAATAGTCAGATAGAATTATATGAAAATGAGCTGCCTACACTTAACACAACATGCTACTATGCCCTCAATAAGCAGAAATGCAATGCATAGCACATAGTAAGAAAATATTCCGTACATAGCAATGAAAACCTACTATCAAGTACTATGTCTCATATCCAATCTCAACGTCGGCAACACAGAAGGTTACGCCCCAAACTATCGGCACATCCAAAAATCTCGCCGCGTGGCTAAACTCTGCCTAACAGCAACACTCGAGACCGCGCGCCAGGCCTGCGAGGTATCAAAGTTACTCAATAACGCACAATCTACCCGGAGCTCACTAAATGTGGTGGAGCGACCCACGCCAAAGGTTTAAACAATATTGAGTATAGAAATCAATCCCTCAACTTGAGATAGCTAGTCGCCCTCTGCTGGCATTAGTTTCACCATCCCACTATTTCAGGAAATTTAACCTTCTATTTCCTAATTCATGTTATCAAGTCTGTAACTGTTCCAACCTACACTAAGTTACATGCCACTACTCAGTAATCATCTCTATTCTAATCATATCATAGTGTTTTCCTACTAACACTAAGTACAATAGCCACCTGCTTTTAGTCATTTCACTTTCGTCAAGGTTCAAATCTTTGTTGCTTGGCACTATATGCAAATTCCAATGGTCAATATCCAATCCCAATGCGGTCCACTTAAATCAAGTCTCAACGCACTATAGGTTATCTATATAGAAAACATATCAAGCGAATTGAAGTACAATTACTTAACATAACCAAATAATCCATGATAACCAATTATATGAACATATCTATAATCAAACACACATTCGGACATAGGCAGAAGTCAAGGCTGCTTCGGATGGACACCCCGGGGTGCCCTGTCAGGTTCCAGTAACTGTGTTTATTCTGATCTCTTTGGTGGAGTGTATACGCTGTGTGATTATTCTTAATGTGAATTTTGGTTGATTTTATGCTTAATACTTAGAATGTCTTCTCAGAGATTGTAAATTTTTTGCTGTCTTAGGATGTCTGCACTGATTGATTTATTTGCTATGACTCTAGGTTTAGGTGCGCGAAGGTTGGTTTGCGTGCGGGTGTTGGTTTGAGTGTAGTGTTGTGTGATTGGTGGTGAATTTTGGGTAAGTGATGTTTGTGTAGTTGGGCCTTCATGCTGATTAATGATGTAGGATAGACAGTTTTTGAGTAGTGCGATGTTGATATGCGAGAAGGTATTTTTAGTGAGAGGATTGGGATCCATTAATAATTGTTTTACTGGCCGTGGTCGCCCTGATTTCGAGTGGTGACTGTGACGGTTTGGCTCTGGCCTACGGCTGGGCAGGGGTATCCGAGTGTGTGTAGCGAGTTTTACTGCGGGATTTTGAGATTGTGAGTTTGCGTACTTTCCTGGTCTAGGAGCTGTAAGATTGGATTAATGACGCCATAGTCTTGATTAGTAAGGTTTTTGGCCTATGTTTAGCAGTAGTTTTCATCTCTGTGTGGGGTGATTCTGGTCTGGTTTTAAGTTGGAGGCTAAGTAGCATGTTCGTGTTATGTGAGTATTTTCTTATTCAGTTTTTAATATTTAGACGTCTCGTGGGAGCGAAGCTGTGGGGAGGTCGGGATAAATTCGGGATATTATGTTTATTGCCTGATTATTGCGGGGGTGGAGCGGACTGGGTAAGACGCCGATAGGCACTCAGGGTGATAGGTAGAGTTTGTTAGGCATTAAAGTCTGGTGTAATGAAGTGCAACAGCATGCATGGTTATATGGAATGAGTTTTTGTATTTGAGATGGAACAGATATAGTTGTTTGGACATAATTACTTCGATGTAATATGTATTGAATAGATTGTTTAATAGCTTGCATCCTTCTTTTTTTGGTGTGTGTTGCTTGTAATTAGTACTTGCAGTTCCCGTATGACAGGGTTTGTGTCTCTTGGCGGATGTGTTTCAGTACATGGACGTCTTTGTTGATTGGTTAGGTGTGACTGGGCGGACCAGGGAAGTCTGTTCGTATCTGTCTGAATCTGACGTAGATGACAGTAGCTTGGGTGGTCTCGGCGCTGTCGTGTACGCGTTATTGTTGTTTTGAGGAATATTATCTGTTATTTTATTATTTAATTCCTTTTTTGTGTTAACGTTGTTTTCGCTGAATAATCTGCTTTAATTTCATGTTTTCATTCTGTAACATTAAAGGTAGCTTGTTTGGGGGTAAA
>NC_033628.1:7618024-7764745 GCF_001540865.1 Ananas comosus
TATATATATATATATATATATATATATATATATATATATATATATATATATATAGCAGGTCTTGTGTGTTATTAGGAGCATAGAGGCCTCCGTGCTTCTAAGTCATTTTCGATGATGGAGCTTCTTAATCGACGATCGGTTCCGTTAGACTTGATCTAACATATTTGAAGTATTTAGAAAATAAATTTTGTTATTTTTCGATATCATTTACCTAACGATCAAAAGAGCTCAAAATCAACGGCTGAAAATAAAAATATCACAAAAAGTGGTAATATAGCATTAAAATTTTCGATCAAACATATTGATCTTGCTGTAAATAGTATAAAAAATTTCTATCAAAATTTCATCTGATTTGAATACTTCTACACCGTTAAACTTGCAAACGGCATACATCAACCATTAAAAATTGTTGATTTTGAACCCTTTCAATTGCTAGGAAAATGATACCGAAAAATCACAAAAATTAATTTCTAGATAGTTCAAATACGCTACATCAAGTCTAACGGAGCCGATCGTCGATTCGGAAACTCTATCATCGAAAATGACTTAGGAGCACGGAGGCCTCCATGCTGTTAATAGCACACGAGACCTACTATATATATTTATATAGAGAGAGAGAGAGAGAGAGTAGGGCTACTATACTCTTATGAGTAGTGGGCCCTTAGTACTCATAAGTTGTTTTCGATGATGGAGCTTCCGAATCGACGATCCACTCCGTTAAATATGATCTAGAGTATTTGAAACTTCTAGAAAATAAATTTTGTAACTTTTCGAAATCATAATAAAGTCCATCAAGCAGGCATAAAATGAACGGTCAAAATCGAACGACACCCTAAAAATAAATGATCAAATCCTTCAATTTAAGATCGGAGTTATTGATCTTTATCTAGGTAGTGAATAGAATTTTCTATCAAAAATTCAACGTATTCCGATTCTTTTCTACCGTTAAACTAGCAAGTATCTCATACCAGCTGTTAAAAATTGTCAATTTTGTGAGCTTTTGATCGTAAGGTAAATGATGTCAAAAAATTATGAAATTTGATTTCTAGAAGTTTTAAATGCTCTAAATAACGTTTAACGGTGTGGATCATCGATTCGGAAGCTCTATCATCGAAAACAACTTCTGAGTAGGAGGGCGATCGTACTCATAAGAGTATAGTAGTCGAACTCAGAGAGAGTATATATATATAATATTATATATACTATTTATATATAGAGAAGAGGAGAGAGATAGAGAGAGAGGAGAGCGAGGAGGATAGAGAGAGTCCGACTACTATATGTTTTTATGAGTATAAGCTTCTTATACTCATCAAGTGTTTTTAATGCCATTGGATGAAGATATGTACGGTTAGGTGATATGAGTCCCCTAGTGTGAATATATATATATATATATATATTATATATATGAGAGAGAGAGGAAGGAGAGAGGATAGGGAGAGGAGATGAGAGAGAGAGAGAGAGAGAGAGCCTAGGCACTATACTCGTTATGAGTATAGTCCCCTTTATATTCCATCTAGAGTTTTCGACCGTTTTAAAAGAAAGGGATTGGCGTTAGAGGATGATAGCGGTCCCCAGTATTAGTTACATAATGTCCCCTAGGATTGAGTGGATGGTTGTGTTGACATAGTATAATCTTAACGGAGAAAATGAAATTGATCAAGGGGCTAGATTAACAATCAGGAAAATTTATATGTAGAATAATGGGTTCTAATACTCATAAGAGTTATAGTAGGCCGACTAAATGCTAAACGTAAAACATAATTGTCTGATTACTGATACATCGAAAAGCGTAGTGTTTAAAGGCTTATGAATATAATGTTTGTAATAGCATAGTTTGCACTTTGATATTTTAGATACATATCAATCTGCATACTTGCTACATTCCTGTTTGGAAGCCTCTCTGTATTGGCATATGTTTAGATTGTTGAGGCCGTAGAACGTTACAGGAGAGGCTCGTGGTCCATCTTCGGCCTGGTCTGTCCGACGAGCCCGAATCGACCAAATAGGCGGAGACTCGGGCGCTGACAGAATATATATATACTATAGATAGTATATATAGTACAATGAAATTTACGTTGACGAATTCCTTTATAAATAGGATTCAGCCCAATTCCATTCATTCCAAATAAAAGAATTCCAACTAGCTAGATTTCAGTTCACCTGAACTCACGGAGTCACGGGACTCCAAATTAGTACAATTTTGTCGCAGTTTTAAACGAAGGAGATCGAATTAAGTTAAAAAGTAAGATGAAATATAGATGTGCAGAATTAGGATGCAGTCAGTAATTTTAACTCTAAGATAAGTACGAACACACCAATTATGCCTAACATTAAGTTCAGAGTCTTAAATAATCAAATATCAAACTTTAAAAAGAGTTTAAGGACCAAAATAAAAAGTTGGCTAAAAGTTGAGGGTACACCAATTAAATTTAACCAATCAATATCAATATGAAATGCTAGAGCCACATTTATATATATATATATAGATCTAACTCCACTGGTGATTAAAGGTGACGTGAGAGAAAAGCAAAAGCTGCGACATCCACGTGGTTAATATACTACTTGTCTATTTGGTCCCACATGATTAATATATCAATTTCCTTCCACTTCGGCACCCAAAAAAAAAAAAAAAAAAAAAAAAACCATTAGAATAAAACTGTGAAAAAATTATTAAAGATTTCTGAAGTTTAACTAATATTAAAAAATTATCAAATTTTGTTCCGAAGAAGTTTAAATAATCTAAATAAAATTTAATAATATTGGCCGTTCATTTGAATATATCTCATCATCAAAAAATGACATAAAAGTAATTAAACATCTCCATTTACCTCTGTAAGCATTCTAACTTTACTCTTTATATCTTACACCATTAAATCTAAAGATTTATAAAATTCTATCGAATTTTTAGTACAATAATAATAATAATAATAATAGTGAGTTAATTTTAATTAAACATATAAAAGCTACGTAAGATGTAACATTTACACCTATGATTTTGGTGCTCAGGTATCATTTAATTGGCATAAGCTGTAACTTTTAAAAGCTATAAGCATCATTAATTACCATCTATTATATTGTGTCCATTTTATGTTCTTAATTAGGTAAACGCCATTTGTGTGCTCTGTTTTAAGCTGGGCTATTATAGCTGCTTTCGCAATTATGCTCACATTTTGGGCTTAATTGGTCAGCTTTATCTGGGCTTTGCTATATTAATAAAACAATTAAGAGAAAATTTAGTAATTAACTTTTTGATTTTTTTTCTTTATTTTCTAACACTCACGACTTTCTACTCAGATGATTTTTTTAGTTTCTATTTATAAAAAGAATAATTCAAATAAAGGGATGTTATTAAAACGGAGCTTTACTATGTATATTACTTTCTTATTAGGATAGTATTATTTATTTTTTTGTATAACAGGATACAATCCTGTACTTCCATGTAAAGCTTTTTTCTCTCTCTATATAAGAGAATAGATTTAGATGAATAAGATATAGAAAATTTCTCAAATCTCTTGTTTCATGGTATCAGAGACCTTCTAGGGTTTTATTCTCTTTCGACGACTTTTTTTTGTTCATCTCCTCAGAAGGTAAATTGTTCGTCCAGATCAGCACCACGTCCGAGGACGACACGATCCTGTTCAAGTGGTTAATTAGGGCTGCGATCGTCATCATCACGTCTGTGTGGCTGCGCATCGTATCTCGACGTACGTTTGACCAAGTTGCTAAGAGTCTCTAGCAAGCCACTTCTTCAGATTTGTCCATTCTATCTCTTCTCTTTATTTATTTAAGTTATGACATCTTCTACCAATCAATTTCCACAACTAGATGTCAAATTATCTGGTTCTAATTACCGGGAGTGGTCGGTGTCTGTAAAACTTTTACTTGATGCCCTAGACTTAACAGATCATATTAATGACACTAGCCCTCCTGCTGAAGAGAAGAAACTCAAAGAGTGGAATAATGCTGACAGACGTACTCGTGGAATTATATCCACGTCTGTGGAAATTGACATCAGAATGCAGTTGGTGAGTTTCACTACAGCTCAGCAAATGTGGGCTCATCTTCAAAAACTATATGAGCAATCTAGCCATGCTCAATCATATGCTGAATTCCAAGAGATCACATCGGCCCATCAAGGTGAACGCTCCATTCAGGAGTTCTATAGCTTTATGCAGGCACGGTGGCGCCAACTATCCATCATGGACGAATCATTATGCCAGACTTGTTTGGCTTGCACTTGTGCTACCAAACAAACGCAAATTCGTGATCAACAGCGTCTTTTTCAATTTATTATGCGTCTACGGCCAGAGTTCGAGGCCTTACGAGGCCAACTTCTTCATCGATCTCCGCTACCCACCATTGATGCTGCACTTGCAGAGCTTATTGCAGAGGAAACTCGTCTTCGAGTATTGCATTCCTCCAGTCCTTCAACACCGACTGTACTTGCTGCTCCCAATCAAGTTCCTCCTGTTCCGGTTGTTTCGTCATCTGAGCCTTTGAGTTCTACTAATTCGTTTGTTCCTCGAAAGAACAAACGCAATATCCAATGCAAATATTGCCAACTTTGGGGGCATCATATTCAAGATTGTAGGAAAAAGAAGTGGGCTGATCAACATTGACATTCTCCACGTGGTTATCCTGCTACTGCTTTTACTTTGCAGATCGAGCATCCTTTCAATACTTCTTCTAACAACATAGGACACCACACTGCTTCTACTCAACTCAGTTGGCCTCAACTAATGCATCTACTCCAATAGAGCAATCTGAATAACTCGACTCCAAAAGAGCCAGAATCCAGTCCTCAGACATCATCAGCACCACCAGGTTTTGGTTCCCTTTCAACACCTAGCTTTGGAGGTAATTCTAAGAATTCCTGGGTTCTAGACTCAGGTGCTTCTTTTCATATGACTCCACATGATTCATTACTTTCTTCACCTTCCCTATTGTCTTTTCCGCTCAATATTTTTACTGCTGATGGTACACCACTTCTTGTTACTCATTATGGTATATTATCACCTACCATTAGTAATTCTGCCAAATTTTATGTGCCCTCTGTTTTACACATACCAAAACTTTCTTTAAATCTTTTGTCTGTTAGCCAAATTACTGATCATGATTGTATAGTTACATTTGACTCCTCTTCTTGTCGTGTTCAGGATCGTCGAACAGGGACTTTGATTGGACAGGCCCATAGGCGTGATGGCTTGTACTACATGGATCATCTGCATCTACCATCCAACCATAACTCTATTAACGCCACCACTACTTCAACCATCTCTAGCACTACTTTATGGCATCGTCGCTTAGGTCACCTTTCTTTCGAACATCTTAATGTTTTAGTTCGTCGTGGTGTATTAGGCAAATTTTCTGTTTCCAATAATCTTAGTTGTATGGGTTGCAAACTTGCTAAACATGCTACTCAACCTTTTCTTGCTAGTAACTCTATCTCTCATGCTGCTTTTGATTTAATTCATTCTGATGTTTGGGGTCCTGCTCCTATTTCTACACGTATTGGTAATCGATACTATGTGATCTTTGTGGATGACTATTCTCGTTATACCTGGATATATTTCATGAACAACTGGTCTGAACTATTGCAAATATATAAAAATTTTACAGTTATGATTCAAAATCAATTTGGCACAAATATTAAAATTTTTCGTTCAGACTCTGGTGGTGAATATATCTCTTCTGAATTCAGACAAATTCTTGCAAGTCAAGGCACTTGACCTCAGCTTTCTTGTCCATATGCTCATCAACAAAATGGGGTTGCTGAAAGAAAGCATCGTCATATCATGGATACTGCTCGGTCTCTTCTTTTTGATAGTTCTGTTCCTTCACAATTTTGGGCTGATGCTGTCAATACAGCTGTTTACTTGATCAACATTATGCCTTCTAGTGTCCTTTTAGATGTCTTTCCTAGTGAGCGGTTGTTTGCCAAGCCTCCTTCATATGATCACCTGCGAGTCTTCGGTTGCACTTGTCTTGTTTTGCTACCTCCTCACGAACGAAATAAATTGTCTCCTAAATCTGCTATTTGTATCTTTCTAGGGTATAGTCTTGAGCATAAAGGGTATCGTTGCTATGATCCTAACACGAGACGTCTTCGGATTTCTCGTGATGTGATTTTCTTTGAGCATCTTCTCTATTATGCCCAACCCACACCAGCCACTGCATCTTCTTCATCTGCTCCTATTGATCTTTCCTTTTTACATGATTCTTTTCCAGGGCATTCCTCTTTTCCTGAGGACTCTATCTCTCCTAATACCTCTCCTGCAGATGAAAGTGAAGTTCATGCCTCTCATGATGGTCCTTCTGTCGAAGTTCCAACCGACGATCCTGCGACATCCGTCTGTCGATATCCCCTTCGAGAGCGCAAGCCCAAAAGGTTCTTTGGTTGTGTTACCTCACATTCTTTTTCTCCCCATTTCCATTCTTTTCTTGCTACCATCCATACTCACCAGGAACCACGAACATACCGCCAAGCTGCGGCCATTCCTGAGTGGCAAGATGCTATGTCTGACGAACTTAACGCTCTTCACAACACCAGTACTTAGACGCTTGTTCATCTTCCTCCAGGAAAGGTTCCAATCAATTGCAAATGGATCTACAAAGTTAAGACAAAGTCTGATGGTTCTATTGATCGATATAAGGCTCGCTTGGTTGCTCGCGGCTTTACTCAAGAGTATGGCATCGATTACGAGGAGACATTTGCTCCGGTTGCTAAAATGACCTCTGTTCGCGTTCTTATTGCTGTTGCTGCCTCTCGTGGTTGGCCGTTATATCAACTTGATGTTAAGAATGCTTTTTTACATGGTGATCTTCACGAAGAAGTTTACATGCAGCCACCTCCTGGCCTTAATCATTCGCCTGATCATGTCTGCTTACTTCACAAGGCGTTGTATGGTCTTAAACAAGCTCCTCGTGCTTGGTTTGAAAAGTTCTCGACTGCCGTTGTCTCTACTGGTTTTCGTTAGAGTGAAAATGACCATGCATTATTCATTCACTCTTCTGCTCGTGGCACTACTGTTTTACTTCTCTATGTTGATGATATGATTATCACTGGTGATGATTCCAATTTTATACATTTTATCAAATCCTTCTTTCAACGTCAATTTGAAATGAAGGATCTCGGGCTCCTCCGTTATTTTCTAGGTATTGAAGTAGCCTACGGTTCTAAAGGTTATTTGTTATCTCAAAGGAAATACACAACGGATCTCATCTCTCGTGCTGGTCTTACTGACAATGACACAGTCAATACTCCTATGCAACTTCATCATAAACTGACACCTACCATGGGTGAGCCACTTTCAAGTCCCACGCGCTATCAGGAGTTAGTTGGAGCTCTTATTTATCTCACTATCTCTCGTCCAGATATTGCTTATGCTGTCCACATAGTAAGCCAATTTGTTCAGGAACCAACTTCTGTTCACTATGCTGCTGTTCTTCGCATTCTCCGCTATCTTCGTGGCACTATTAACCAGAGTCTTTTCTTTTCTTCTACCTCGGAACTTGCACTCCGAGCTTATTCTGACGCTGATTGGGCTGGGGACCATACTGATCGTCGATCCACCACGGGTTATTGCATCTTTCTTGGTGATTCGCTTATTTCCTGGCGAGCTAAGAAACAGAATATTGTCTCCAAATCTAGTGCCGAAGCTGAGTATCGTGCTATGTCTGCTACAGCATCTGAGATTGTTTGGCTTCGTCGTCTTCTTGGTGATATTGGCATTACTTGCTCTACTCCGACACCTCTGTATTGTGACAATCAAAGTGCCATCAAGATTGCTAATAATCCGGTATTTCATGAACGCACTAAACATATTGAAATTGATTGTCACTTCATTCGGCATCATTTTCTTAATGGCACACTGGCCTTACCGTTTATATCTTCTCGTCTTCAGCTTGACGACTTCTTCACAAAGTCTCATACCACACAACGTCATCATTTTCTTTTATCCAAACTCTTGGTGTTTAACCCACCTTGAGTTTGTGGAGGGGTGTTAGCATATATATTACATACCATATATATATTATATATGTTACCATATATAATATATATATATATATATATATTACCATTTATGTTATATATATTACTATGTATATTACTTTCTTATTAGGATAGTATTATTTATTTCTTTGTATAACAGGATACAATCCTGTACTTCCATGTAAAGCTTTTTCCTCTCTCTATATAAGAGAATGGATTTAGATGAATAAGATATAGAAAATTTCTCAAATCTCTTGTTTCACTAGTGAAGGAGCCGTGCGTTGCGGCCGGATAATTTCGTAAAAATAAATAAATAAATAAAGTAAAAAGAGAGCCAATAAATTATATATATTAAAAAGTGAAGAATAAGCAACTATTTCTGTAATAAAAATATAAGAATAAATTATATAAAAAACTAAAAAAAATTAGGGCAAAAACCATACAAATTTATTATTTTGACTATTAAAAAATATGCTTGATTTATACGATAAAATTTTATATTTATTTGTTATATTAACTATTAAAAAATAGAATTGATCAATGCAATAAAATTTTACACTTGATGTAGGTAAAAATAAAAAAGAAAAGATGTTAAGAGAAAAATATAAAAAAATAAATAAAAGAGTGAGAGAGAGAGTGTGAGAGTGTTGAGAGAAAAAAAAAGAAAATAAGAAAATAAGAGAGTAAGAGAAAAAACCCCCTCTCCCCCAAAACGCGAAGAGGACTCAATTAGGCTCTCCTTTCACGTATTACTAGCGAAATACCCGCGCGATATTGCGGATATAAAAATATTTTTTCAATAAATTTTAGTTTTTTATATTATTAAATAATTTTATAAGTCTAATTATTAATTAAATAAAATTTATATAAAAATAATTTAATAGTTAATTTTATTTAAATAAAATTTATTAAAACGACAACTTATTTTATAAAGATTTATGTAAAAAAAAGATTTGAGTTAATATATCAAAATAATTTTGAAAAAATAAATAGAAGGAATAAAAATAATGAAGAATTGTTTAATAATTAATTATATATATACACACCATCCATATATTTCTAAAATCTTACTCCTCAAAATTAAATTATGTATTTTTGTTATACATCGATCAAATTAGATTTTATGATGATGATTTATTATGTTATTATTGATAATATTAATTAATTATTTATAGACAATAATTATTAATATTTCGAAACCCAATTATTATATTATTATAATATATATATTATATTACTATAATATATATATATATATGTGCCACTGGCTACATATACGTATTATGAGTATTGGAGCCCTCGTACGTATAAGTTGTTTTCAATGATGGTAAGCTTCCGACACGAACGACATCACTTCCATTAAATATGATTTAGAGTATTTAAAATTTCTGAAAAATAAATTTGTAAATTTTCAAATCATAATTAAGTCCATTCAAGTGAACTATTATGGCCTTGACTACTTATACTATTATGGTATTTGGAGTCCCTCGTATTATAGTCCGTGTTTTTAATGATGGAGCTCGAATCGACGATCCACTCCGCTTAATATGATCTTAGATATTTGAAACTTCTAGAAAAGTAAATTTCGCTAAATTTTCGATATCATAATTAAGGCCATCAGTGGGCATATAATGAACTGGTCAAATCGAACGACGTCCCTAAAAAAGGATATTGGTCTTCAATTCAAGAATCTGGAATTATTTAATCTTTATCTATGTAGTGAATAGAATTTTCTATCAAAAATTCAACAAATTTCGATTCTTTTACACTGTTAAACTAGCAAGTATCCCATACCGGCCGTTAAAAATTGTCAAATTTGTGACCTCTTGATCGTAAGGTAAATGATGTCGAAAAATTATAAAATTTGATTTCTAGAAGTTTTAAATACTGTACATAACGTTTAACGGTGTGGATCGTCGATTCGGAAGCTCTATCATCGAAAACAACTTATGAGTACGAGGGCGATCGTACTCACAATAGTATAGTAGCCGGACCCTATATATATATATATATATATATAGGAGAGAGAGTAGGGGAGGGTTAGGGGGGACACGTGGCACCCCAAGACCCCCCCCAAACACTACTTTAATGTAGCAGAATAGATAAATTATAATAGATTTAGGTAAGTTAAACATACACAAGAGATTAATAATTAAAATTAGATGATAGAGTATTCCTCAAACACATAATTTGTCACGCCACGCGACCACCAATTTAGTCGGTTCAGGTACGTCGATCAGACAGCGAACGAACAGAGCTTCTCCTGTCCGCCCAAGGCTAACAACAACAAAATCATGTATCTAAACAATTCCCCAAGAAACATTAACCTCATACATGACTTGGGCAAGTACTAATACAAGCAATCAACAAAAAAGAGAAAGATCTAGCTATTACAATTCTATTCAATATATACATCAAGTTTATATTTTTTATTTCCAAAATGTATATCTGTCCATCTCAAAATACAAAATAGCTCTCCAATATATACATCATCTGTCACTCATGTACACGATGGTACTTTAATGCTAAAGGAAAGCTGCTAGCTGCTAGGGCGCTATGCCCTTATCGCGGTCCTCGCCCGGTCCGCTCGCACTCGGCCCTGCAATACAGTGGGATGAGAACTAATAATAGTTCCCAGTAGGTTTGGCCGCCGACTCCGCCAATCTTCTCACTAGGTCTAAGTAGGTATAAGTAGATAGATATATGAAAATGAGCTGCTACATAACTACAACATGCTACTATGCCTCAATAAGCAGAATGAATGCATGCACATAGTAATGAAAATATCTACATAGCAATGAAACCTACTATCAAGTACTATGTCTCATATCCAATCTCATCTCGGCTAACCAGAAGGTTACGCCCAAACTCACATCTCAAAATCTCGCCGGTGGGTAAACTCTGCGCTACACACACTCGAGACCGCCTGCAGGGTAGCAAGTTACCCAAACGCGACATCTACTCCGGAGCTCACTAATTGGGTGGAGCGACCACGCCAAGGTTAAACAGATTATGTGAGTATGATCCAATCCTCTCACTTGAGGATAGTTAGTGCCTCTGCTGCATTAGTTCACATGCCACTACTCAGGAAATTATCTTCTATTCCTAAGTTCATGTTATCAAGCTGTAAGTGTTCCAACTACACTAGTTTACATGCCACTACTCAGGAAATCATCTTCTATTCCTAAGTTCATATCATAGTGTTTCTACTACACTAGTCCAATTGCCACTCTTTTATGTCATTTACTTGTCAAGTTCATCTTTTGTTCTTTGGCACTATAGGATTCCATGTCAATATCCAATCCTCATGCGTCCACTAAATCAAGTGCTCAACTCACTATATGATTTCTATTATAGAAACATACAAGGAATTGAAGTACAATTACTTAACATAACCTATAATGCATGATAACAATATATGAACATATGCTATAATAAAACAATTCGGACATAGGAAGAAGTTCAACTGCTTCGGGATGGACACCCCCCACCTTCTGGTGATGCCACGAAGCTAGACTCCAAGTTTTGTAATTTTTTGCCGCCTATTTCTCTCAACTGCGGCAAACAAAGCCAAAAAAAATAGGCTTTTTTTTAATATCTCTGCGCAGACTCGTCGGATCGCTGAACCGAATTCACCAACGCGTCGGATTTCCTAGCAATTAGGTATAAAAGAGATCAATCCCAACTTTAGATCTCATTCCAACAAAATCCACTTTGGAACCCTAGATCATAACTATTGCAAGAATCCATCGTATAGCTTTATGATTCAAGCAATAATCATCTATTCAACATCTAAGGGTTCAATTAAAATCAATTATAGAGCATAAGAATCAAACTCTAGAAATTCACCATGAGAGAGTTTGATGCTTATCTCTACAAGCTCCTCCAAACCAAGGAAGAGAATAAAATCCACCTTCAAACTTCAATCTCCACCAATCCCTCCTCTTAGATCCACCATTCAGAAAGTTTTTAGAGAGAGAGAAAAAGAAAAATGGAGTGAAGAGGATGTTCTCTAGCTGTGAACAAGAGAGGAGGAGGTGGGGTCCTTTTATAAGCTGCCACAATTGCAATAAAATCCCCGAACAATTGCTATTGCAACATACTGCAACCTACAGTTTTCTGCACTTGGTACCGGTGCGCGGGTGAGCTCACCGGTTATACGGCTTGACAGAGGCCAAACCTGAGAGTTGCTACTCTCGGTTTGCTACGGGGTACCGATACTACCCTGATGCTTCACCGGTTAAGCAGCTTCGCAAAGACCAAACCCGAGAGCTGCTGTTCTCGGGTTACTACAGGGTACCGGTACTACCCCGATGCTTAACTGATTAAGCAGCGCCTAGACTGCAGTTTGGCACATGCTCAACTTCATTTCGCGTCGAGCAATGCTAAATCCCAATAATCTCGTTTGGAGTTCCACTTTAACCATTCCAACATTATTAAAATGTCACATGGACATGTCGAAACATCTTTCTCGCCACGCTTTGATCCTTTTGACCAAAAGTGGTCTAATACGACGGGGATTCAATATCTTACATCCTCCCCTCCGTAACAAGAGTTTCATCCTCGAAACTAACTTAACTTAAACATAAACTCGTATCTCAACTCAACTCCTCGAAGAGATGAGGATGATGCTCCTTCATCATGTCCTCAAGTTTCCACGTGGCTTCGCGATCATTATGATTGCTCCACCGAACCTTAACGTAAGGAATATTGCGGTTTCTCAATTTTCGTACTTCTGGAGCAAGAATAGCTAACGGGAACTCCTCATAGCTCATATCCTCTTGCAATTCCGGTGGTTCATACAACAGAGCATGCTCGGGGTCATGGATATACTTGCGAAGATTGGAAACGTGGAACACGTTATGAACATCTGCAAGCTTAGGCGGCAATGCAAGTCGGTATGCTACCACTCCAATCCACTCTAGTACCTCGTAAGGTCCAATGTACTCGGAACTTAACTTTCCCGCACCCCAAACCGTTTCACACCTCTCATAGGTGATACCTTTAAAAAAACGCGGTCTTCTACCGTGAATTCCAAATCTTGTCGGCACTTATTCGCATAACTCTTCTGCCTCAATTGCGTCGTCAACAACCGTCGGCGAGCGAGGTGAACCTTCTCCTCCGCTTCCCGTAAGACATCGGGACCCAACACCACCCGTTCACCCACGTCACTCCAATGTATAGAAGATTGGCACTTCCTCCCGTAGAGAGCCTCAAACGATGCCATCTCTATACTAGCTTGGTAACTGTTGTTGTAGGCGAACTCGGCCATCGGCAAGTGACCACTCCAACTACCCTTGTAGTTAATGACACACGCTCGCAACATATCCTCCAAAACCTGAATGGTTCTCTCTGATTCCCTGTCGGTTTGAGGATGAAAAGCGGTGCTAAACTCGAGCCGTGTGCCAAGTGCCTCTTGCAAGCTCTTACAAAAGTGCGAAGTAAATCGGGGGTCTTGATCCGACACGATCGACTTCGGAACCCCGTATAACCTCACCACTTCATCAAGATATACCTGAGCAAGCTTATCACCTGACCATGTAGTGTGGATCGGTAGAAAATGTGCCGACTTCGTCAAACAGTCTACCACTACCCAAATCGCATCGTGGCTACCCGACGAACGGGGCAATCCGACCACGAAGTTCATGGCAATATCCACCCATTTCAAAATGGGGATAGGTAGGCTCTGAAGCTTTCTTGCTGAAAATCGGCGCTCCACCTTGACTTGTTGGCAAACAAAACATTGCGCTACATAGCGTCCAATGTCTCATTTCAATCCCGGCTACCAATAGAGCAGTCTCAAGTCTTGGTACATCTTGGTGCCGCCCGGGTGGACACTATAGGGAGACTGATGCGCTTCTTGCAAAACCAACTTTCGGATTTCTTCACTTTTCAATACACACCACCGGTTCCGGTATCGAAGCACGCCATCGGTATGTACGCTGAAATCACTACTATGCCCACCCTCGATGTCGCGCCACACCTTTTGGAGATTCGGGTCCGCAGATTGCAAACTCTTGATCTTCTCGAACAAGGTTGGTTGGACAACGAGAGTCGTGAGCATAGTCGGAACTTCCGGAGCCACAACCTCAAGATCCATTCGCCCCATTTCCTTCCACAGGGACACTTGATTCGTGATTAACAACGCGAGGTTCTCCGTCGACTTTCTGCTAAGTGCATATGCTACCACATTAGCTTTTCTCGGATGGTAGAGTATAGTGACATCATAATCCTTCAACAACTCTAACCATCGGCGTTGCCTCATATTAAGCTTTTTCTGTGTAAACTTTTAGACTTTTGTAGTCTGTATATATCTCGCAATGCACACCGTACAAGTAGTGCCTCTACAGCTTCAAAGCGAAGATCACTGCGGCCAATTCTAAATCATGGATAGGGTAGTTCTTTTCATAGCTTTTCAACTGAGGAGACGCATAAGCGATCACCTTTCCGCCCTGCATTAGAACACACCCCAAACCCAGATAGAAAGCATCGCTATACACCACAAAGTCTTCACCTTGCACCAATAGGGCGAGCACCGGAGTCGAAGACAATTTCTCCTTCAACTCCTTGAAACTCCGGTCCCTAGGGAGGTTCGAGTCCCCCGCTATTAAGGAATTTTGGGTGGTGAGTTATTGGGGTTAACAAGGTTAACCGGTAAGATTGGATAAGAGCCAAAGCTTATTTGTGATTTGAGCATGCATGCATTTTCTATTATTGCATCGAGTATATGTATCCACTGACATTCTTCTGCAGGCATGGTATTAGATGCATTAGTATTGGTTACTTTTCTTTCCTTTGTAATACTTATGCCTGGATGGACCTAGTGGGTAAGTCGGCGAGGTCGGATGCCGAGCCCACTGGGAACTTTGTTTAGTTCTCACACCACTAACCCTACAGGTCCTAGCACGAGCGGGGCGGCGGAGGACCGAGGAAAGGGTTTGGCGCCGTAGGTAGCGGCCACCGGGACTTTATACATTTTGTAGTCATTCCTTTTTGATATACATGTATCAACTTTATTTTGTTGATTTAGAGATGCAAAGTGTAAACAATCATGCATTTGGTGGATAACTAAATGTAAAAAGATATGATGGAAAAATGTAATAGTTTTACTTGAATTTGGTTTAAATGTAATCAAATATCATGTATGTTGCATAATTAGCTTAGAGCTTTCGCTTCCATTGTTGCTTGCCCTCGTGCAAGCCTTGTATTATATATGCAAATCTCTTACTAATTGCTTATTTATACATGTTGTTAGAGTCTAGGGCGGACAGGGGAGGTTCTGTCCGTTCGGCGTTTGTTGACGTGACCCGAACCCGACCAAATTGGCGGGGATTGGGGCGTGACAGATATAATGGTATCAGAGCCAATGGAAGGAAAGCAAAAGTCTAGAAATGACCTAGAAACCTTAGGAAATTG
The DNA here is from genome assembly GCF_001540865.1 of Ananas comosus. Taxonomy (NCBI): domain Eukaryota; kingdom Viridiplantae; phylum Streptophyta; class Magnoliopsida; order Poales; family Bromeliaceae; genus Ananas; species Ananas comosus. The sequence goes on from NC_033628.1 coordinate 7,633,434, forward strand.
GAGACCTTAGGAGTTTAGGAAATGTTTAACGTGGACTTGGTTTATGCAAAAGCGAATGATTGGATCAGTGGTAACACTTCTCGAGAAGGAAGTAGAGATGGACTAGGAGGCTTAATTATTGTCTACTTGAGGGACCTTGTGGGGCGGCCGACCACATAACACCAAGAGTGGAAATAATTAGGCTTGTGCTTTCGCTTAATTGGGTAGCTACTTGAAACGTGTAAGAGTCACGTGTGTCGAGTGCTAATGTGTGTGCATTGCGTTGCAGGACGCGATGGCACCACCAAGGAGAGTTACGAGGTCCACACCGGCGGAGCCTCGGGAGAAGCCCGGGCAGTCGGGGTCGGATGAAGTACGCGAGTTGCGAGCCCAGGTAGCGGCTTTGGCCGGGACTATGCGACAACAAGGGGAGCAGATTGGACAGCTCCACGAGATGATGGCGCAACAGGCGGCGGCGGCATCAGTGCCGAGGGATCCACCCCCACCGGCTGCTCCTATAGTACAACCTCCTGCAGTGGCGGCGGCGCCAGTGACGATGGTTCCTCCGACGGTATCGGGTTCATCGGCCTTTATTCCCGATGTGCTTGAGGCCGAGCAGGAGCGTACGTTGGCGGTGCTGACGGCATTCAAGCGGTTCAACCCTCCGACCTTCAACGGCGATGTGAAGGATCCGTGGGTGACGGAGAATTGGTTGGCCGCGATGGAGGCGTTGTTCGAGGATATCTATACCCTCGAGAAGGATAAAGTTCACCTGGCGGCTCATTGTTTCGATGGGTCGGCTCGGTTGTGGTGGAATCAAGTGAAGAAAAATCGCTCGCTAGGGCACGCTCTTCTCACTTGGGAGGTGTTTCGGGAGACGCTGCTTATGGAGTATTTCCCCGAGAGTAACAAAAGAAAAATCAAGGAGGATTTTCGAAAACTAAGGTAAGGAAGCCGAACGGTGCGGGAGTACGAAAGGGAATTCACGCACATGATCAACTGCATGCCGGACTTGGTTCACGGCGATAGGGACCGAGTGGAGGTGTTTCAGCGCGGGTTGCGACCCGAGATCTTCAAGGTCATTCATGCATTCCGCTTGAAGACCTATGAGGAGATTCTTGACCGCGCGCTTTGGGTAGAGCGCGGAAATGCCATTGCGCGGGACGAACGCGAGGCATTTGAGAAGGATAAGGAAAGGAAGAAGGCTAAGAAGCGACCTGCTGGTGGATCGGTGGGGCAATCGAGTTCTAAGCGACCCCCGCGACCTCAGCGATCACAGTGGCGGGGAGGTAGGAGTCAGACACAGGGCCAGATTACCTACCCGTGCGTGATATGCGGCGTAGAGCATAGAGCCACCATTTGCCCGCAGCGGGAGGGGCGGTGTTATTGATGTGGCCAATCGGGACACATGAGCCAAGAGTGCCCGGGCGGCGCATCCCCAGCTCCGTCATCAGCTTCAGTTTAGTACACTCAGCGACAGCTGGCGGGACTGCCACCCACGATATTTACTGGACGATCGTCGGCACCTCGACAGCCGGAGGCGTCTTGAGCACCTAGTGGGCGGGTTTTTGCCACTCAGGTGGAGGAGCAGCCGATCATAGTTCCCTACGACGTCGTGGCAGGTATTATTCTGATCAAAGGCACTAGAGCTAGAACCATATTTGACACGGGTGCATCCCATTCATTCATATTAGCATCATTTGCACAAGCTCATAATATAGAGATCACTCATAATGAGAAGTATTGATCGGTGAACACTCCCGAGCACTCGATCGACGTCTACGATGAGTGCTTGGACTGCCCAGTGCAAATAGGCGATTGGATTATGCGGATCGACCTCCTAGTGTCGAAAGAAATGTGGGAATTCGAGGTAATATTGGGGATCAATTGGCTCTCCAAGTACTACGCGGTTATAGATTGTGACAGAAGGGTGATCACGTTCCGTGAACCCAACCAAGAGGAGTTTGTCTATCGGGCGCTTTGCAGCCACTATATCGACGGTGAGGGCGAAAAGGATGATCAAAGGCAGTTGTAAGACCTACTTGGCGACCATCGTAGACCCTCGAAAGGAATACCCGGAACTGGAGAGTATTCGAGTTGTGCGGGAGTATCCGGATGTATTCCCAGTGGAGTTACCGTGATTGCCCCCGGATCGGGAAGTCGAGTTTGTGATTAACTTGATTCCCGGGGCGGCGCCAATTTCGAAGGCTCCGTACAGAATGGCACCGGTGGAGTTGAAGGAATTGAAAGCTCAGTTACAAGACTTGCTCGATAAGGGCTTCGTACGGCCGAGCGTGTCCCCGTGGGGAGCTCTGGTGCTATTTGTAAAGAAAAAGGACGGCACATTTCGACTCTGCGTTGATTATCGCGAGTTGAACAGAGTAACGATCAAGAACAAATACCCGTTGCCAAGGATTGATGACCTGTTCGACCAATTGCAAGGGTCAAGGGTATACTCAAAGATTGATCTGCAGTCGGGGTATCATCAGTTGAAGATACGGCCCAAAGACGTGCACAAAACGGCGTACCGTATGCGGTATGGCCATTACGAATTCACGGTGATGCCGTTTGGGCTTACTAATGCCCCAGCAGCATTCATAGACTTGATGAATAGAGTCTTCCGTCCGCTATTGGACCGGTGCGTCGTGGTATTCATTGACGACGTATTGGTATATTCTCGGACCGAAGAAGAACACGAAGAGCATTTAAGACTCGTGTTGGAGATACTCCGGAAGGAAAAAGCTTTATGCAAAGCTAAAGAAATGTGAGTTTTGGCTTTCGGAGGTTACCTTCTTGGGTCATATTGTATCCGGAGATGGTATCTCGGTGGATCTAAAGAAGGTTGAGGCGATTAGAGATTGGCCTCGCCCGACGAGTGTAGCGGAAATTCGTAGCTTCCTTGGACTTGCGGGCTATTACCGGCGGTTCGTGGAGAGGTTTGCTAAAATAACAACTCCACTAACGCACCTTACGCACAAAGGGGTGAAGTATGTTTGGAGCTCCGAGTGTGAGCGGAGCTTTGAAGAGCTAAAGACTAGGTTAACATCTACTCCGGTGCTTGCTTTGCCGACGCCGGGAGAGAGCTATGTCGTGTACAGTGATGCCTCGTACGTGGGACTCGGGTGTGTCTTGATGCAAAACGGCCGAGTCATAGCTTATGCTTCGCGCCAACTGAAGAATTATGAAAAGAACTACCAGACTAACGATCTTGAGCTAGCGGCGGTTATATTCGAGCTAAAATTGTGGAAGCATTACTTGTATGGGGAACATTGTGAGATCTACACCGATCATAAGAGTCTCAAATACTTGTTCACCAAAAAGGAGCTAAACTTGCGACAGCGGCGGTGGTTAGAGTTGCTCAAGGATTATGATGTCACGATCCTCTACCAACCCGGGAAAGCAAACGTCGTGGCCGATGCTCTAAGTAGAAAGTCGGCGGAAAATTTGGCGACACAAGTTACGCCCCAACCGGCGTTGCAAAGGGAGATGCAACGGTTTGGTCTAGAGGTTGTGGCGCCGGGGGTGCCGGCAACACTTGCCACCCTGGTTGTGCAGCCAACCTTGTTGGAGAAGATTAAAGGATTACAAGCGTCGGATGAATTTCTCCAAAAGGTACGGACTAAAGTTGAGAGCGGTAGTGCCGAAGATTTTGGCATTGGAACTGACGGCACACTACGATATCGAGATCGTTGGTGCGTACCCAAGGACGACAACCTTCGGAAGGCGATTATGCAAGAAGCGCATCAATCTCCCTACAGTATACACCCGGGCGGCACCAAAATGTATCGAGACCTGAAATTGCATTATTAGTGGCCGGGCATGAAGAAGGATATAGGAAAGTTCATAGCGCAGTGCCTCACGTGCCAACAAGTTAAGGCGAAACGTCGATTTCCGGTGGGAAAGTTACAAAATCTACCAATACCCGTGTGGAAATGGAAAAATATCGCAATGGATTTTGTGACGGGCTTGCCTAGATCACAAGGTGGACACGACGCGATTTGGGTAGTTGTGGACCGGTTGACCAAATCGGCACACTTTTTGCCGATCCACACTACTTGGTCGGGAGACAAATTAGCTCAAGTCTATGTTGACGAGGTGGTAAGGCTTCACGGGGTTCCAATATCTATTGTATCGGATCGGGACCCTAGGTTCACATCTCATTTTTGGAAGAGCTTGCAAGATACATTGGGCACACGGCTCGATTTTAGCACGGCATTCCATCCTCAAAGCGACAGTCAATCGGAGAGGACTATTCAAATACTTGAGGATATGCTTCGAGCGTGTGTACTTGATTACAAGGGCGGATGGCACGATCATATACCGATGGCGGAATTCGCATACAACAATAGCTATCAAGAAAGTATTGCGATGGCGCCATTCGAGGCCCTTTACGGTAGGAAGTGTCGCTCGCCAAGACATTGGAGCGACGTGGGTGAGAAAATGGTTCTTGGCCCCGACGTGGTGCGAGAGGCAGAGAAGAAAGTCCGCCTTGCCCGACAAAGGTTAGTGACGGCGCAATCAATGCACAAGAGTTATGCCGACAAGCGACGAAAGGACATTGAGTTCGCGGTAGGAGACCGCGTATTTCTAAAGGTATCGCCGATGCGATGAGTTAAGCGGTTCGGTGTTCGCGGGAAGTTAAGTCCCCGCTATATCGGACCCTTTGAGATTTTGGAACGTGTTGGCGCAGTGGCCTACAAGTTGGCATTACCACCAGGGCTTGCGGGAGTACATGATGTATTCCATGTATCCCAACTCCGCAAGTATGTCTATGACCCAGACCATGTTCTCTCGTATATACCGATAGAACTCCAAGAGGATATGACCTATGAGGAGTTCCCGGCTTACATCGTAGAGCGGGAAGTAAGAAAACTACGGAATCGCGAAATTCCGTATGTTAAAATTCATTGGAGCGAGCACGGCGATCGGAAAGAAACTTGGGAACTCGAGAGCGAGATGCGAGAGCGCCATCCTCACCTCTTCGATGAGTTGAAATGAGGTACGGATTTCAGTTCCGAATAAGTAGTTTCGCGAACGAAACTAAATTTTAGGGGTGGAGAATATAACATACCACATCCCTCGTAAATTATGCCGGGTTCCTTCGAAACGAGCGGAATGCGGAGTTGAATGAGTTAGAATGGACCCTAAGTGCATTAAAGTTCATAAACAGAGCTAAAAGGGACCCGAGAGAGCAAATTTGAAAATCTGGCTAAGTCCCAGATTTTGAGCTCTCGAGGACCGGTCCCTGAAGGAGAGACCGGTCCCCGTACGCGCAGCCTCACAAGGATCCTGAGGCAACCGGTCCTTGGTTGGTGAGACTGGTCCTCGGGAGACCAGTCCCTGACGGGCAGACCGGTCCCTCGCTGCGCAACAGCTGAAAAACTCAAAAATTTGGCTAAGTCCTGGAACACCCACGTTCGGGAACCGGTCCCTGGTTAGGGAGACCGGTCCCTGGTTAGGGAGATCGGTCCCCGAAGGCGAAAAACACCCAGTCTGGGCAGACTAAAGGGAAACAAGTGGAGGGGCTTAAATGCAATTGTCACAACACTTTATATGGACACCCCTCTCTCTCCTACAACCATTTTCACCCTTCTCACCCATTTCCTCTCTTTCTCTCTCTAGAACTCTTGCTCTAGGGCTTAGAGAAGAAGAAAAAGAAGCAAGGAGTAGGTGGATTTGGTGGCTTTGGTGGGTTCTACAAGCTCTCCTACAAAAAGGACTTGGAGGAGCTTGGGGCTAAGGTGAGTTTTGGTACAAATGAGTTTAGGGTTTGGATTTTGGCTTAGAAAATTGGAGCTTTGTGCTCCCTAGAGGCTTTAGAGGCTCTTTTGAGCCATGTATACCACGGTACCCATGAGAGCTCAAAGTGCTCTCATGGTGAATCCTTGGAAGTGGTGTTTGGAGCCCTAGGGTTGGTACCAAAGGTCTAGAAAGCTTATTAGGATGCTTTTTAGATGATCCTAAGCTATTATTTGCTTAGGGTTGGGATCGATTCATGGAAAAACCCTAAATGGTATTGTTAGGGCTTGAAAATTGGGGCTTCTGCCCTAGAATTTTTCGGGGACAAATTGACCCCGTAGAAACCTAATTGGGGGTGCCCTAAACAAGATGGACAACTCCGTTTAACGTTGCGAAAAGGAAAGAGTATAGTTCATGTACAAAAAGGCCTAATATGGCACTATTTTGATTATAAGGCGCGGAATCGGCTTTCGTAAAGGGCGGGAGCCTTCATATTCTACACACACATGACCAATAGAGGTGGGGGGTGCACGCCGAAATCGTTGGATTTCCTTCTATGTCTGTTTTCTCTATTCTTGAGCATATATGTTTATATATACCCATTCATGCATAGTAGGGTAGATACATGTGGAACTTGGTTTGACTTCATTTATATGCTTCTAACGTAGTTGAACATAGCGGATGATAGAACCAAAATGGACATGTGTGATCGGACCCTCAAGTTTTGTGAATGTGAGATTGGACTTGGACAATAGAAAACAATGGTGACATTGACATAGAAACAAGATTGGCATTGAGAGATGAACCGTTAAACATAGTTTAACCAATTATGACATCGTCAAAAGTAAAACCTTGAAAGTGGCAAGAATGAATAGGTAGAGACCTATCATGACATCGGCATTGTGACTAGTGGCTATGAATCCTCAAGTTGAGGATTGGATCGATACTCACATTACGTCTTGGCTTGAGGGAGGTCGCTCCCCCTCGAGCGGTGCGCTCCGAAGTTGGTCACCACTGGGCGTGGTAAAGTCCCCCCAGATGACGGTCCCTAGGGAGGTTCGAGTCCCCCGCTATTAAGGAATTTTAGTTGGTGAGTTATTGGGGTTAACAAGGTTAACCGGTAAGATTGGGTAAGAGCCAAAGCTTATTTGTGATTTGAGCATGCATGCATTTTCTATTATTGCATCGAGTATATGTATCCACTGACATTCTTCTGCAGGCATGGTATTAGATGCATTAGTATTGGTTACTTTTCTTTCCTTTGTAATACTTATGCCTGGATGGACCTAGTGGGTAAGTCGGCGAGGTCGGATGCCGAGCCCACTGGGAACTTTGTTTAGTTCTCACACCACTAACCCTACAGGTCCTAGCACGAGCGGGGCGGCGGAGGACCGAGGCAAGGGTTTGGCGCCGTAGGTAGCGGCCACCGGGACTTTATACATTTTGTAGTCATTCCCTTTTGTTATACATGTATCAACTTTATCTTATTAATTTAGAGAGCAAAGTGTAAACAATCCATGTAATTTGGGATGACTAAAATGTAAAAAAGATATGATGGAAAAATGTAATAGTTTACTTGAATTTGGTTTAAATGTAATCAAATATCATGTATGTTGCATAATTAGTTTAGAGTTTTCGCTTCCGTTGTTGCTTGCCCTCGTGCAAGCCTTATATTATATATGCAAATCTCTTGCTGATTGCTTATGTATACATGTTGTTAGAGCCTAGGGCGGACAGGGGAGGTTCTGTCCGTTCGGCGTCTATTGACGTGACCCGAACCCGACCAAATTGGCGGGGATTGGGGCGTGACACTCGGCTTGAGCGGCGAATACCCGTGCGCTCAGAGCCGATCGGGTCACCTCAGGCTTACGTGGCGCTATAGCCCGTCCGGCAGAGGCAGTAGTAAGTGGACCTCCTCCATAATAGCTCAGTGTCGCCGGAGCCGATGCAATCGACGGGGCAGGCGAGGTCCTCCCTGGACAATAACGACTCATATGTCCCACCTGGCCACACGCGTAACATTTTCCCTCATTCTGCTTACAATGGTTCGGGTCATGATCACCGCCACAATGACACACCGCCGAGCCCCACGACCCTTGGACTGTGTTCGCAGGTACTTCGGAGGCTTCCTCGACTTTGACTGACCACCTGAACCATCAGGGGCTCTCTTCTTACCCCTGTCCTTCTCGGACGCCTCTCGCTCCTCACGGATGTGGGCATTACCATGCTCCGCCCACAACGCCCGATCGAGCACCTTCGCAAAAGCAGTAAGCTTAAATATATGCACCGCCCTGTAGATATTCGACCGGAGTCCTCGCTCGAACCAATCGGCTCGATCCTTGTCATCCCGCACCACGTCGGGGACGCAATCGATGATATATGAGAACTCCCGCTCATACTCTCCAACTGAGTGGTTTCCATGCTTCAACTTCCTAAACCGATCTTCTTCTTCTCGCTAACGGGGAAATAGTTAGTGTACATTAATCCCCGAAACTCCTCCCATACTAACGGCGGAAGGTCGGAAGACCGATCCCTCTTGATTCGCTTCCACCACACCTTCGCCGTCCGCTCAAAGCAATGAGTGGCGAGGTGTACCTTATCCCTCTCCAATGTGTAAAGATTATCGAACAGGGTCTCCATTGAGTCAATCCACAACTCGACCATCCACGGCTCGACCTTCTCTCCATCGAACGCCAGTGGATCAAACTTCCGGAACATCATGAGAGCCGCCAAAGCGCGCTTTCTCTCCGCCGCTACCGCAGCACCTTCGGGATTTGAAGTTCCCGAACCAGTAGCTATTATCGCCGGCGCGAGTTGCGCCGCAACCAGTATAGCCGCCGTAGCCACACCCTCCGTCGTACCAGGCACAACGACAGGGGACGCGGGTCGCTCGACATCCGCCTGAGCCGACGCCTGTTGCGCTACCAACTACTGTAGCCTAGCGATCTGATCCTCCTGGCACTGCATTACACCAGCCATCGAAGCGATCTGCGTTCGCAACTACCGCACTTCAGCAGATCTCGACTGTTCGGGCACCTCGGGGGATGGTGCCGGAACGGATCGCGTCTTAGGGCGTCCCCTCGGTGCCATAGCTCCTGAAACGCAACAAATTGGTTAATCACATTAACCTGTTAACTTCTCGCAATTACGAGACAAACGACTCAACATCGAAATCGGGCGGAAGCACACAAGTATACTCATTCTAGACTCTTAGCGTCATGTTGTCGGCCGCTAACACAACCACCTTAAGTCGAGAACTAATACCACTTGAATCCATCTCTATCAACAACTAGAGACATAGTACTATCAACTTCGGCCCAATCGAATCGACTTCGGCCATCGGCATAGGTTCACGTCTCACTCACGCACCTATAGCGCACCTTAAGATTACCGTCCTAAGGTCTCCTAGGTCCATCCTAGACTTCTCTCTTTGTTTGCCTGCTCTGATACCACTTTATCTGTCACACCCCGCGGCCGCCAATTTGGTCAGTTCGGGTACATCGATCAGACGCCGAACGAACAGAGCTTCTCCTGTCCACCCAAGGCTAAGAACAACAAGATCATGTATATAAACAGTTGCCTAGGAAACATTAACCTCATACATGATCTAGGCAAGTACTAATACAAGCAATCAACAAAAAAGAGAAAGATCTAGATATTACAATTTCATTCAACATATACATCGAATTTACATTTTTCATCTCCAAAATGTATACCTGTCCACCTCAAATACAAAATAGCTCTCCAATATATACATCATCTGTTACTCATGTACACGAGGGTACTTTAATGCTAAAGAAAAGTTGCTAGCTACTAGGGCGCTATGCCCTTACCGCGGTCCTCGCCTGGTCCACTCGCACTCGGCCCTGCAATACAGTGGGATGAGAACTAATAATAGTTCCCAGTGGGTTCGGCCGCCGACTCCGTCGATCTTCCCACTAGGTCTAAGCAGGCATAAGTAGATAGATAGATATATGAAAATGAGCTGCTACATAGTAACGAAATCTACAATATGCTACTGTGCCTCAATAAATAGAATGAATGCATGCACATAGTAATGTACTCTACTAACATGATATTATGTCTCAATCTGCATGATACACATGATATAAAGAAAATATCTACATAGCAATGAAACCTACTATCAAGTACTATGTGAGTATGATCCAATCCTCTCACTCGAAAATAGTTAGTGCCTCTGCTGCACTAGTTCACATGCTACTACTCAGGAAATCATCTTCTATTCCTAAGTTCATGTTATCAAGCTATAAGTGTTCCAACTACACTACTTTACATGTCACTACTCAGGAAATCATCTTCTATTCCTAAGTTCATATCATAGTGTTTCTACTACACTAGTCCAATTGCCACTCTTTTAGGTCGTTTACTTGTCCAAGTTCATCTTTTGTTCTTTGGCACCATAGGATTCCATGTCAATATCCAATCTTCATGCGTCCACTAAATCAAGTGCTCAACTCACTATATGATTTCTACTATGAAAACATGTAAGGAATTGACGTACAATTACTTAACATAACCTATAATGTATGATAATAATATATGAACATATGATATAATAAAACAACTCGGACATAGGAAGAAGTTCAACTGCTTCGGGATAGACACCACCCACCTTCTGGTGATGCCACGAAGCTAGACTCCAAGTTTCGTAATTTTCCGCCGCCTATTTCTCTCGACTGCGGCAAACAAAGCCAAAACAGGTTTTTCTTTAATATCTCCACGCAGACTCGTCGGATCGCCGAACCGAGTTCACCAACACGTCGGATTACCTAGCAATTAGGTATAAAAGAGATCAATTCCAACTTTAGATCTCATTCCAACAAAACCCACTTTGGAACCCTAGATCATAACTGTTGCAAGAATCCATCGTATAGCTTTATGATTCAAGCAATAATCATTTATTCAACATCTAAGGGTTCGATTAAAACCGATTCTAGAGCATAAGAATCAAACCATTGAAATTCACCATGAGAGGGTTTGAAGCTTACCTCTACAAGCTCCTCCAAACCAAGGAAGAGGATAAAATCCACCTTCAAACTTCAATTTCCACTAATCCCTCCTCTTCGATCCACCCTTGAGAGAGCTTTTAGAGAGAGGAAAAAAGAAAAATGGAGTGAAGGGGATGTTCTCTGGCTGTGAACAAGAGAGGAGGAGGTGGGGTCCTTTTATAAGCTGCCACAATTGCAATAAAATCCCCAAACAATTGCTATTTGTAACATACTGCAACTTGTAGTTTTCTGCACTTGGTACCGACATGCGGGTAGGTTTCACCGGTTAAACGGCTTGACAGAGGCCAAACCCAAGAGTTGCTACTCTTGGTTTGCTATGGGCTACCGATACCACCCTGATGCTTCACCAGTTAAGCAGCTTCGCAGAGACCAAACTCGAGAGCTGCTGTTCTCGGATTACTACAGTGTACCGGTACCACCATGATGCTTAACCAGTTAAGCAATGCCCAGACTGCAGTTTAGCGCATGCTCAACTTCATTTCGCGCCGAGCAATGCTAAAACCCAATAATTTCGTTTGGAGTTCCACTTTAACCCTTCTAACATTATTAGAATGTCACATGGATTATGTCCAAATATCTTTCTGGCCACGCTTTGATCCTTTTGACCAAAAGTGGTCTAATACGACGGGGATTCAATATCTTACATAATTAAACCTCGACAAGCTTAATAATTATTTTTAAAAGGCCACTCGAATGCGTCCGATACCTAATTAATGTTCACATACAAAGCATTTGGAGACGCGGAATTTGCTAGTAATCTCATAATTTCTCTAATCTAGCTATTTTCTTCTTAATTAAGGATGCGATTTATCAAGGTAAAAATTCAGTAAATTGTACCATTGTGGTTCCTAAACTTTCAACCTCGTTTTATTTTGGTTGTCAAATTTTTAAGGTCGATATTACAGATTCCAAGTTATTATGAACATGAAAGATTCAGTTTAGCATCCATATATAAATATGGGAAAACTCCAATGCCACCCTTATAATTTCGTGCTTTCTCATTTTAGTACCCTATAATTTAAAGTGTATCACCTTAATACTCTATAGTTTTATTTTTCTCTTTTCGTCAGCACCTCCGTTAACTCTTTATTAAATCATATACAAAAAAAACTTCAGATATCCCACCTATGGTTTATCAAATATTCCCTTTTACTATCCTGTGGTTTACCGAATTTTCTCTTTAGTATCCTGTGATTTTAACTTTGTCATTGACTTAATGAAAAAAAATTAATGGAGGGCATAACGAAAAGAGAAAAATAAAAATGCAGAATATGAAAGTGATACATTTTAAATAATATAGTATTAAAGTGAGAAAGCGTGAAACCACATGAGTGGTATTTGAAGTTTTTTTCTATAAATATTTATTATCGGATGGCAAATTATTGCCTTAAGGAAATGATAAAAACTTCTAATTTATTTGGTTCATAAAAGAATCATAATCAAAATTATGTTCAAGTTGAAATCTAAAATATTTAAATTTTATATGAAATTTAAATTTGCTATTTAAATTTATAATCAAAATTTGAATCCAAATTTAAACTCGCAATTTGAACTTAAAATTGGATTTTCAATTGAAAATCAAGCTCAAGTCAAAATCTAAATTTTAAACTAAATTCAAATATCAAGCTTATATTAAATTTTAAATTTGAACTTAGAAATTAAAAATTAAAATTTGAATCCAAAATTCTGATTTAAATTTTAATTTATAATTTATAAAAATTATCTATAAGTAGCATTTGTAGTATAATGATCCTTTTAATTTGTATTTTAGTCATTTAGTAATTTTTTCTGTAAAACTTATAGCAATAAGAAGTTGGGTTGCACATTGTGGGGAAGGTTTGCTGAAGAACTTCATACTTATAGACAAGTAGGGGATGAAGGCCCTGTCATAATTATAATGTATTGGTGCAAGATAAAAGACTTTGCAGGTATCTCATTTATTCAAACTTTGGATATTATTTATATTCTTACTAATTATACTAATTATTGTATATCTATTGGCAACGTAGGTTCACGTAGTATATCAAACTCTCTTTATGCAACCAAGATAATGATCAATACTGATATATCAGAAATATTGGAGTTCAAAAATAAGTAAGTTAACCAATAACCTTATTATTTTTCTATATATATATTGTTCACTTACATTAAAATATAAAATTTAGGATTGTAAGCAGAGAACTAAGTCAATCTATGGTGCTTAGTGAAATTTTAACTTAATCCACTGAATATATATCATCTTTTCAGCCTTATGTATGTGTCACTCTAGCAACTATTCTAAGTGTTGAGACTGAGCGTGGCTGATACTACAATTCTTGAAAAAAGTGTAGCAAAAAGGTGATTCCTGATGAAACTGGATTCTATTGTAAATTTTATGAGAGAATGGTAACTTGTGTTGGACTAAGGTGAGAATTTTTATTTCTTCACTTGACGTGTATGATTTAATGTGATTTTTTTCTAACAACAACCTACAATATGCATGCTATGACAATAAACAAGAGTCCAGGTCAATCGTTATCACATGTTGGCTTATATCTAGCTAGACCGATATTCAGTCATGGTCAGTTATATGTTGCAATATCTAGAGTTCGAAGTAAGGACGGATTGAATATTCTAATTTGTGATAAAGATGATTTGTTATCCAAAACCACAAGCAATGTGGTTTTTAAAGAAGTGTTTCAGAACTTAAAATAGGTGAACGGTTTATTTCACTAATATTATGATATTTATCATTTCACTTATCTAACAATTTATCTATATTGTTATTGGAGCAGGTACTTTCCATCTTCATACAACAAAGTTTTTTTTCTTTATATTTTCTTGAAAACCAACATCTATATATTTTTTAATCTTAAAAGTTTGTATGTCTTTCATATACGTGCGCTTACTCTAATTTGTGTCAAATATGAATGTTTAGTTAATCTCATTACATGCTTAAATATTAATATCATTGGTATTTTTTTTCATATCAATTTTAGTTATCATTTTGTTTTGCACATCAATATGTAAATATAAATTGTTTTGCACATCAATTCATAGATAATAGAGCAGGGTTGAATTTTGCTTTTTACTTGAGTATTTACTTTGGTATATAATATTAATTAGAATGTTTTTTTTATCATCATATAATAACTTTTGTTATTTTATATTATTATTATCCGTGCATCACACGGATGAAATACTAGTTTTATTTTAATTCTCTAGCCAAACTATATAAGATTTATTATAAATTAAGGGCCCGTGTAACTACATGATTATTTCTGTTTAAATTATTTTATTCATTTGAATTCAATCGGTTGGAGTCTTTATCTTTAATAATGCATTGTGAATATAAAGAATCCGTTTACATAAGGATTTAATCTTGCATACAATACTAATTTATCATAAATTTATTCATCATATGTTTGTGGTCAAATAAAAATATATAAAGTTTAAATTTGATTGCAATATTATGTTTTAAATTATCACATCTATATTGTTATTTTGACCGAATGAACATGAAAATTAAATAATCATAATTGTTGTTAAATTATTTAAAGCTCATGCTAAGTTAAATTAATGTATTATTTCAATTGATTGGTGTAGTATTCCTGGTGTTTAGCAATCTGAGAGATTTCAACATATGTGGCTTGTCGACACGTCTGGTGGGTGTCGAGACAAGTTGGAGTCGTTTTGCCGCGAAATAGATACAAAACAGACTCAGCGTGATGCGAGAGTGGAGTTCTGATACTGAATTTGCAAAGTGCAGGATTTTAGTGTTGAATACCGGTACCTAGGGAGGAGTACCAGTACCCCAGTGAGATTGCAGAACTGGATGCTCTCGGGTTTGCGCATGTCTGATGCTGAGTACCGGTACCTGTTGTTGAGTACCGATATTGCATCAGGCTGGTATCGGTGCCCAGCATGCGAGACTGCAGATTGAGGGGCTCAGTACCGATATTCAAGCTGAGTACCGGTACTCCAAGTAGAAAAATGAATTGGTGAGGGGTATTTTGTTCTTTTTGGTGGTGGATTGTATCGCCACCTACCCCAGCTTATATAGCAGCCTGATAAGCTTAGAGAAACCGTATGTTTCTCCTCTCCCTCTCTCTCTCTAGCTTGTTGCATCATTTGTTTAGAAGATTGAAGCTGAAGCTCATGTGTTTTCTTTGCGTCCTAGGAGGGTTGCGCGCGCGTCGTGGTTGAGTTCGGTTGAGGCCATTGGAGGTTGAGCGAGCGCGCGGAGTTTCTCATTTCGACTTCTTGCCGATGTTAGACAAACGCTCGAGGTGGGTTAATATTTACCAAAATCGTCGGATTTCTTTCTAAGTCATAGAATTGTCAGCACGTATTATTGGCTTTATTCATCATGTTGGTAGCTCAAATTCATCGAAATGCATGTTTTATAAAATATGAATTTGGAGCATACATTAGTGATTTTAGATGAAATTATACATGTTGAACTGGGATTTGACTTAGGAGAAAACTCGTTAAACTACACTGTTATTTTATGAAAAGTTACCAGATTTAGCTTCAGGAGCTGTGGTTCTTTTGTATCCCCGCTGTTAGTGCGTACTGGATACTCAGATTAGTGTAGGGTGAGTTTACGCTCGTGCTGGGGGACCGAGCTTATTTTGCAATAGTGTGTAGACTGTTCCGTACTGTCGGATGCCGTCGTGGTTAACGGTGGGCCCAGATTTGCATCAGATTGTGCCAAGGGCACATGAGTTTTAGTTGTTAGACCAGTTAGACCCATTTGCGTTGACTACAGCCTTTGAGAGCCTGATTGAGCTTGGCAGAGACAAGCTTGCATACTCGGTTGGGTCTCGCCCACGAGTGCCGCTCCGGAGTAAGACTTTGACTTGCGTTGATGTCACAGTCATCCTGTTTTGGATCATTTACTTGGACCGGTCACCCCTGTGGGTGGTGTATGGTGTAGCTTGGTTACAGGCAAGGTGGGTCTATTTGGGCAGCCCGTGTGAGATTGGATCAGTGGTAGCTAGTGATGCATGTTTATGTCTACAGATAGTTAGTTCTGGTACCGATAATATAGAGGCATATAACTGTAGAGTTCTTTCCAGCTTTCCTTACTATCCTATGCATATCATTACTATAGACTTAGTGGGTGGGCCGTTGAGATCGGTGACGGTACCTACTGGAGACTACTCTGTTTTGCAGTAGTTCTCACACCCAGTTGTTGTCACCTTTTTACAGAGCTTTCGTCTGCGGCTGCTGCTGTTGCTGATTCGCACCGTGGTAAGGGAGTCACGAGCTAGATCCCTACCAAGCCTGGTTACCGTGCTAGCGGAGTACCCGTCAGAGGTAGTGAGTTGTCTTCATTTACATACCTTTGGTTTTGTGCACTCGTTGGAGCGAGGTGTGGTTGTTGATGTTGCATGTACAGTGAATCCTTTATGTTTTATATATGCTTTTGTTCTAGCAGCTCTATACTCTTTGTTGTAGTTATAACTTGCTTACAGGTAAAGCTATCGCTTCATATACACGAAAAATTTCTATGTATACGGCGGGTCTGTTGGCATACCCGGGAAAATGTGGTAATCTGGGACGTGATAGATTAAATTAGTATCAAAGCTTAAAATTAGGTCGTTGGGACCTAAAAAATTCTAGGTTTGGCAGACCTTAGGAAGGCAAGACGCGAGAAGCGTGACTTATCGCGAAAGTCGGCGATTGAATTATTTAACTCCTCCTAAAGTGGAGGGAGTGACTGAAGGCGTGTCTGTTTCTGCCAAGAAAATTATGTCGGCTATAGACGGCATAATTTTGAGAGGGAACAAGGGCGGCCTTCTAAACTTTCACTTGATTGGGTCGAGAGTTGTTTGTGTTTTGAATCTGACCCTTGTTTTGATTTCAGGTAGCCATGTATCGACGCCGAGGTTGACCGCCGACGCGGTATCATTCCACGCCATCAGAGATTTCGGAACAGGCAGGACCGAGTGCACCCCCTGATTTGAGAGAGTAGTTGGCTGTCTTAACTAAGATGACCAAGCAACAGGGGGTGTTACTACAGAGGATGTGTGAGACTTTTACTCAGCAGTCGAGTACAGCGCCCAGAGTGTCAGAGCAGCAGGCGCCACCTCCGACTACTCCAGTGGCCGCACCAGCCACAGCTATCCCTCACCAGCGACAGCTTCTACTGCACCAGTTGCACCTCCCGAAGAGGCATCACAGATGTCAGAGGCTGAGCGGGAGCGAATGACCGAGAGGCTCGCTCGTTTTTGTTGGTTTGATCCACCGCACTTCAATGGCAGTCGCACCAAGCTCTGGGTTATAGAGGGATGGCTAAATGCGATGGAGAAGCTGTTTGAGGATCTGTTTATTCTGGAGCGAGAGTAGGTACATTTGGCAGTGCACTGTTTGGCAGGTGATGCGCATGCCTGGTTGAGGAGGACGCGGCAGAATTGAGGTTTGGTTGCCCTACAGATGAGGTGGGATGAGTTTTGTGGGCTGCTGTACG
Source organism: Ananas comosus (assembly GCF_001540865.1). NCBI lineage: Eukaryota > Viridiplantae > Streptophyta > Magnoliopsida > Poales > Bromeliaceae > Ananas > Ananas comosus. Next base: position 7,650,636 of record NC_033628.1, read on the forward strand.
GGGCCTATTGTCCAAACAGCGTGAAGCAAAAACTCGAGGAGGACCTGAAGAAGCTAAAGCAGGGGGAGCAGTCAGTATACGAGTACACTCGAGAGTTTATCAGGCTTCTGAACTGTGTTCCATTCATAGCCGGAGATGAAGCTCATAAGGTCTATCTATATGAGAGGGGGTTGAGACCAGAGATCTTTGTTTTGATTTAAGTGCAAAAGTTGCGGACCATGGACGCGTCGATTGAGCAGGCGTTGTTGGTGGAGCGAAGAGCTGTATCGGTCCGTGAGCGGGCGACGGTCCCGGGGCAGAGTCAGACAGGAAACGTCCGATTCCAGATGACGGAGGACAGACTAGTAGCAGACGTCCGCTGAGGCCTCCATGATCACGCTCTCAGGGTCATAGGTCTTCGAGGTGACAGTGGTCTGGGGGCTCTCGTCAGCAGCGACAGCAGCAGGGGACTCCGCAGTGCGTTATTTGTGGGGGACCACACTAGCCTCAATATTGTGAGCAGAGAGAGGGCCGGTGTTTTGGATGTGGACAGCTAGGGCATCTACGGGCAGCTTATCCTCGAGCAACATCTCCAGCACATTCGGCTGTGTCGACCTCGCCGGCACCTCAGCTGCCTTTTCGAGCACCACTGAGCTATAGTCAGGCTGACCGGGCTTCAGTGTCGCGACAGAGTGAGCGGCAATAGCAGGCATCGAGTGGCAGGATATATGCAGCTCAGGTTAAGGGCTCCACGACAGCAGACCGTGTGGTGGCAGGTATCATTTTGATTTCTGGTATTATAGCTCCTGCTTTATTTGATACCGGTGCATCACATTCTTTTGTTAGTCGAGTATTTGTATCATTGCGTAGGCTAGAGATAGGGCCGCTGTTGCATGCACAAGAGGTGCAGATTTTCGACCATATTTTACATATGGCGAAGTGTTGTTGGGCTTGCCTAGTGCAGTTGGGCTATTGGATTATGCTTGCAGACCTGTTGGTCTTGGGGCAGTTATAGGACTTTGATGTAGTGCTTGACATGGATTGGCTGGCTCGGTACTATGCAATGATCGACTGTGGAGCTAGGATAGTGACGCTCCGCGAGCCAAACCAGGAAGAGTTCACTTTCAGAGGCTGCAGGAGTATGCTGTTCGCCACCTAGATCTCTTCAGCGAGGGCTAGACAGCTGATGAGTCGAGAATGCATCGCTTTCTTGGCGACAGTAGTAGAGGTGCCTACGGCGGCACCGGGACTTGAGGATATCCCTATAGTTCGCGAGTTCCTGGATGTCTTTCCCCCAGAGCTGACGACTATGCCGCCGTATAGAGAGATTGAGTTTGTGATTGACGTAGTTCCTGTAACTGCGCCAATCTCGTCGGCACCTTACCGAATGGCACCGGTAGAGCTGTGGGAGCTTATAGCGCAGCTTCAGGATCTGATGGATAGGGGATATGCGAGACCCAATGTATTACCTTGGGAAGCGCCGGTGTTATTCATGAAGATGAAGGATGATTCACTTAGACTGTGTGTGGATTATCGGGAGTTGAATAAAGTGACCATCAAGAATAAGTATCCTTTGCCACGCAATGATAATCTGTTTGATTAGCTGCAAGGATCTTGTGTCTTTTCAAAAATTGATCTTCAGTCAGGTTACCACCAGTTGAGGGTGGGGCCGAGGATGTTCCCAAGACGGCTTTTCTGACTCGGAACGGGCATTATGAATTCGCAGTGATGCCGTTTGGATTAACTAATGCCCCTGCCGCATTTATGAATTTGATAAATTGAATATTTAAGCCGTTCTTGAATAGATTTGTGGTAGTGTTCATTGATGATATTTTGATTTACTCCCGAAATAATGCTAAGCACGAGGAGCACCTAAGGATAGTATAACAGCTTCTTAGGGAGAAGAAATTGTATGCTAAGTTGAAGATGTGTGAATTTTGGCTTTGGAAGATTTCTTTCTTGGGCCATGTGATTTCTACAGTTGGAGTAGCAGTTGACCTGAAGAAGATTGATGCTATTCGAGATTGGTCCAGACCGACGACGGTTACCGAGGTGAGGAGCTTCTTTGGATTGGCTGGTTATTACCGTCGGTTTGTGGAAGGCTTTGCGAAGCTTTCCACACCCCTCACTCGATTGACTCAGAAAGGAATTAAGTTTGTCTGGAGTGAGAATTATCAGAGGAGCTTCGATGAGTTAAGACAGAGGTTGATGTCGGCTTCTATCTTCGCCCTTCTAGTCATTGGGGAAGGATTTGTGATCTACAATGATGCATCTAATAGCAAGTTGGGATGTGTTCTAATGCAGCATAGTAAGGTAATTGCTTATGCTTCCCGACAGCTAAAAGATTATGAGAAGAATTATCCTACGAATGACTTAGAGCTTTCCGTGTTTCCATGGTAAGCACGGAGCCTTCCGTGCTTCCAAGTCGTTTTCGATGTTGGGACTTTCGAATCGACGATCGGCTCCGTTAAACTTGATCTAGAGTATTTGAAGTATCTAGAAAATAAATTTTGTGATTTTTTGATATCAAAATCAATAATTTTGATGGCCGTGATGAGCTGTTTGCAAGTTTAACGGTGTAGAAATATCCAAATCACGTGAAATTTTGATAGAAAATTCTTTATACTATATAAAATAAGATCAATATATTTGATTTAAAATTTTAATGTTATATCATCATATTTTGTAAGATTTTTATTTTCAGCCGTTGATTTTGAGCCACTTCGATCACTAGGCAAATGATATCAAAAAATCGCAAATTTATTTTCTAGATACTTAAAATACTCTATATCAAGTCTAACAGAGCTGATCGTCGATTCAAAAGTTGTAACGACCCAGCCCACTAGCAACAATAACTCGTTGGGCCCAATCACCGGCCCAAAATGCTTAAGCCCAGTTATTATTACTAGTGTCTAAGTCTATTATAAACCCAATAACAACCCCTTTCCCATCCGATGTGGGACTATTGGGGTGTCACAGACTCCCCCCGTTAAGGCCCTAACGTCCTCGTCATGGGGCCCTGACGTCCTCGTCAGTCCAATCACACACAGCCCAAGATCACCAGGCGATGTGAGACTCGTCTCGCTAGCCTGTCATCCAGACCCTTGCTCAGCCGAGACTCGCCACACATGTCCAGCTGGTGAACCGGCTCTGATACCAAATGTAACGACCCAGCCCACTAGCAACAATAACTCGTTGGGCCCAATCACCGGCCCAAAATGCTTAAGCCCAGTTATTATTACTAGTGTCTAAGTCTCTTATAAACGCAATAACAACCCCTTTTCCATCCGTTGGGACTATTGGGGTGTCACAAAAGTCCAACATGAAAATGACTGAAAGTATACGGAGCGCCGTCCGTGGCTTACCAGAAAACATACAGAGCGCACCTCATATATAATATATATATATAAGAGAGAGAGAGAAGAGAGAGAGATAGAGAATGCGCGCTAGCTACTATATCTATCTATAGTACCAGCTCGCGTATATATGTTGTTATCGATCTTAGGGTGTTCAAATCAACGATCCACACCTTTAGAAACTGATCTATGGGTATTAAATTATCTAGAAATAAAATTTTATATTTTTTCAACATAGTTTTTTACTTTATGAATCAAAGACTATTCAAAATGTCAATTTTCATGCTATTAGATCGAGTCTTGAGTTAAACGGGTGAAAATCTAAAATTTCTTCAAAATTTATAGACAAAAATACTTTAAACTATATAAATTAAGGTTAACATTCTTGATCTTGAATTTAAAAGTCCTATGCTCAAATTTTAAAGATTATTCAATTTCCACCGTCCATTTTGATATAATTTATTTACTAAGTAAACGATATCGAAAAAAACTAAAATTTTATTCCTAAGAAATTCATATACCCTAGATCATATTTAACGGTGTGGATCGTTGATTTGAACGCCCTAAGATCGAAAACAAACACTATAGTACCAGAGCTCGGTACTATAGATAGTATAGTAGCCTAATTCTATATATATATATATATATATATAAAAGAGTCCGGCTAAGGTGCTTAAAAGCACCAAGCACTTGATACTTGTAAATTTTATACCATTAGATCTACGCCTTTAATCATTTTCAGCCGTTAGATTATACTATTCAACCAACCACTCACTCAACCCTATGGGGCCCACATCATCCTAACCACACATTCCTTAATCCAATGGTAAAAAATCTACAAGCACCAACAACTTGGCACTTTTAAAAGCATAGGAGCTCAATTCTATATATAATGTATATATGTGAAGTCTTTTCAACATTTTATGAATTTAAAATTACTATAATATCTTTAATTAGATTTTTTTTTTTTTCCTGAGGGTAAAGCTAGGCAAGCCTCCAATTAGGCCTTCACAATATACTTCTATATAAGAGCTAGAATTGCCACCCATACAATCTATAGTACTAGTGTAGGGTCACTCATAATTTCAAAAGACATGATAAATCCTTGCTTGCACTTGGTATATACTAATGCTTCATATATTGTAAAGTATATTAAATAATTGATAAATTATTTCATAATTAGTAATATAAAATAAGATATGTAATATAAATTATTTAAATAGTTTATTGTAAAACATAAATTTATTTTTGATATATATTTTAAAATCGGTTTACGGTGCACCTCAAAATTTTTCTTGGACAATTGGCAGGCTTCAATTTGTTAAAATATATTTTTGATATTAGAGTCAATTTATGATACACCACATGCGTCCAAAATTCTTGTTGAACAATTGGCCCCCAATTAATTAGTTCTTAGCTTAAACGGCAACCTGACTCAGTGTGGAGCCATTTTGGTTGATTCTTGATGTGACTGGAATGTCAAGTATTGTGAGAGCGGAAAAATCTTTGTTGCGCCTAATGCACACTAATGTTTCATGCACCGTATAGTATATTAAATAATTAGTGAAATATCAGATGATTAGTACTGTAATATAACATATGAATATTTGTAATATAAAAATATTTAAATAAATTATTGTATTATGAAAATTTATCTTTTATGCATATTTTAGAGTTAGTTTATGTTGCACTAGGCACGTCCAATATTCTATTTAGATAGATGGCAGTCCACCATTGGCTTATGTCTTAAATAGTGACGTGGCACACTTGAGCGGCAATTTTGTTTATGTGGTATTATTGTCAAATAAAATATATGTCTATAGATAGATAAGAGTAAACTTTACATCCTAATCTACTTATCGCCTATATTAATATATTATATTATTTTTTTTATTTGCTAAAATCCTTACCAAAATTTCAAAAGAATTTTATTAATTTTTTGATGTAAAGGTGTAAGATGTATATTCCTAAGACACAATATTTTTCTTTCTATAAAAAGGGATGGACAAAAATTATTAGTTTGATTTAAAAAAAGTCTAAAATATAGCAGTTATATAAATAACTTGGCGTCTCCACACAATCACATTGAGCCACTAGGGTTCACGCATTTCTATCATAATTTTAGAAAAATACTTTTATTATATTTTTCTCTCGAACAATTAAAGATGTAATTGGTTGAGATATGAATAACGTGGTTAACCGCCGCACAGTAGGCTTCCTCCTACTTCAAATAGCAACACGCTGAAAAAGGCATTAATGGTCCTGTGCGCTGTCGTGTTGCTATATCTTATCCTTATATAGGATGTTGCCTAGCAATCTAACTTATTGTTCATGAATCAACTTGTTTTCGACTTAAAATGAATTCGAAATCAATTGCTTATTTAATAAATAAGCTGAACATGAGTTGAGATTAGCTGGCTCGTGTCAGACCCCAGATAGTTCTATATATAAGATATAATAGGGCTAAACTCTTAACCCGGCTTAAGCATTTTAGGTGGTGGCTAGACCCAAGAGGTTAAGAGAGTTAAACGTGCTAGGACGGGAGTAGTCCTAGGATGGGTGACCCCCCCGGGGAAGTCGGGGCGTCACAGATGGTATCAGAGCCAATTATCAGCCGGAAGTGTGAGATGAGTCTCGGTTGAGCCAGGGTCTGGATGACAGGCTAGCAAAACGAGTCTCACATCGCCTGGTACTTGTGAGTCTGAGCCTGACGAGGACGTCAGGGCTTAAAGAAGGGGAGATTGTGAGACCCCAGATAGTTCTATATATAAGATATAATAGGGCTAAACTCTTAACCGAGCTTAAGCATTTTGGGTGGTGGCTAGACCCAAGAGGTTAAGAGAGTTAAGCGTGCTAGAACGGGAGTAGTCCTAGGATGGGTGACCCCCTGAGGAGTCGGGGCGTCACAGCTCGTGTTCGACTCGATATAGCTCGTTCGTGTTTTAATTTTCTAATCTTCTATCAACTTTTCATCCAATAATAGAGCTAACAATCTAACTTGTTGTTCGCAAGTCAACTCGATCACGTTCGGCTCGTTAGTATACAAGTTAAATACAAGCTGAAATTTTTAGCTTGATATTTTAATGAGCCAACTTGTGTTCGGCTTGTTTAATAACGAGCGACCACGAGCCAATCCTAGCTCGCTCGTGTTCCGCTTGTTGATAGCCCTAGTAGGATGGCACCTCCCTTACCTGAAAGACTCAGGTTCAAACACCTGCAGAGAACGTGGGATTCCGTTTCAGGGCTAGCTTACAGGCAAATATCAAAAAAAGAAAAAAAATTATTCCCTACACTAAGTGTATACAGATATCTTATTTTTGAAACTTTATGACTTTTTTTTATATATATATTGATAATTTAGAAGCCATAAAATACATCAATTGAGTTAGATCTTGATTTTGAAATATCTATTTGTTGATACCAAAATTGAGCCGACCTAACCCACGTATAAGCCAATAAGGACACGTGGTACATCAGGAGTCGGCAATAAGGCGCCTGAAGGATAAGAAGGCGGGAACGGTTGAAGATTGGGACTTAACTTCCTTGAGGAGTTAGCGTAACTTCTATGAGGAGTTAGTATAACTTCCACGATCATGGTTACAACCACTTCCCCCAACTACTTTCAACCAATTAATAATGTGGGCTATAAATAGTAACTTTGAAGCCTGCAATAAAGGTTTTTGCCCCTGCGCATAAAATACCACCCTTATTTTCCTGCATCTTTTTTTCTCGCATTTACTGCTTTCCCTAGGAGTAGTTCTTGTAATTTAGATCTTTGGAGTCTGTCTGCCCCATGGGCATTACTCCCTTATAGAATATACTTAGAGTCTGTCTGCCCCATGGGCATCACTCCCTTATAGAATATATTTAGAGTCTGTCTGCCCCACGGGCATTACTCCCCTGTTCTTGTACTTTTCCATTTTCTATTCAATAGAAAGTCACGTTCGGCTATTCAGGCCGACCATTGTGCTAGCCATTCGACTCATCTCCTGACTTAATTTTCGGCTTTCCCCGCATATTCGGCTCATCCAGCCGAACCGAAGAGTGAAAAGAGCTTTCGGACCCGGCTGATTCGATCCCTCATCAGCCGAATCGCTTGATCGAGTCGAAGGGCGCAAACTTCGAGGGTCACTATCCGCAGCCGTTCCTCATCCCGACACGCTCCACGAGGAGGATCTTTGACCGGGTCAAAGGTCGAAAAATTCGGCTACCAATAAATTTTGGCACGCCCAGTGGGACACATTTTTAGGTAAATTTATATTTTATATAAATTATGGCTGATGATAACGCCATGAATCTATGTAATAGGGTTGTTCCTAGAAATTCTGGGAGTGATCAACCTAGTGATTCAGACAATGCTGGCGAATATCAAGCAGTTTTGCCAGTTGAAGGAGAAACTAGTGGACAGTCGGCTCATCAAGAGCCGAGTCTAACTCAGGCACTCGGCCAGATGAGCCGAGTCCTGCAAACTTTAGATCAAAATATCCATCAAAGTACCGCTCGACTAGACGCGGTGCTGGCCGCTATCACGGCCTATAATGAAAATATTGGTCGAATCAGACAATTATTTATCCGAAACGAGCAACCTTATTGGGGGCAACAATGGCCCCTAAATGTGCCGGTGTATTTCGAATTAAAAATTCGAGCTCAAATACGAATTAAAATTTTGAACGAACAACACATATAACGAAATTACGTTTGATATTTTAAAATATCAAAATCATAATTTTTACAATTTTCACTAGTTTGATTTTGGATTTAATTTTGTTTTTACAAATTTTTAAATTGTAAGGGATAATTCTAGAAAATTGTTTGTATTATTATCTATATTTCAAAAAATCGAATAATACATCTAAACGCAAGAATTTTATATTCTTAATTAGTAATCTAATGAGATAAGATTCTTATATGAATAAAACGTACGTACGTAGAAATGCTGTTATTTCCTATTAATTTTTATACCTAAAAATAAGATTCTCTTAATTTAATCTAATAATTTTGTGGAATCTTTTATGGCGCAGACCAAATACACCATGAAAGTAATCACCTAGTGCTTTTATTCTAAAATAATAATAATAATAATAATAATAATAATTTGAAAATAGTTGAGTACTAGTAGAAGCTTCTCATAATATTGCTCCTATAAGTGTTATTAGGCATTGGGACCTATATAATGTAAATTTGTTTGGTGGTGACATGCAAATAAAATATTACATACATATATATTAACATACATATCAATAACTCAAACAAAAAATATTATAGCAGGATCTAAATATTTCTTATAAATAAAGTTATAAATAAAATTAAGTTTGAATTTCTGAGTCAACTAAATAAAATATATAATGTTCACACCGTAGTTTACTTAATTGTGCTACTTAAAGCTAACTAAATTAACTAGAAAAGTTGCTAAAACTAAAGTTTAAAATTTTATTCAAACAAAAAATCAGCTATTTAATTATTTGAAGAGCAATTCTAGAAGGGGGCTATAAAATCTTACAGCTTCTTTATCCAAAGGCCAATAACTTTTTTTTTTATATATATATTTTATCAACTTTTTTAAAAAAATATTAAAAATTTAGTAAAATTTATACTGCTTTCGGAGTGTAGTAACTAGTAATTTAATTTCTTAATTATCTGAACTCGGTTAATTAATAAAATGTTTTCAAAAATCAATAAGGAAAAAGACAGTGTAGCCCCACCCACCATGTGTTTTTCATGATTTGATTTGATAAAAACGAACTATGGGTTGGCCACGTGTCAACCTCTAAGCAGTTGCAACCAAATAGTTGTTGTGCAGTGGCTTGCTATTCATCAATTATTATTATTATATTATTATTATTATTATTATTATTATTATTATTATTATTATTATGCCACAACCAATTAATATATCCCCACTAGCTAGTGGGGATTTAATTGGAATTTACATTTATAGATGGATAGAATTGCAGATTCTGACATTTGATTATTACAGCATAGTTAGTTGCTTCGATCTGAATGAATGTCTTTTTTTGAGGGAAAACACGCCCTTAGGCGAATTTATTTATCAATCGGGAGGTACAACTTGGTAGAATTCATCTACAGAGGACCAAAACGAGAGTTTGTTGCTAGTAAGCCCCCAGTTGGCCAAACGATCTGCAACTACAGCATTTTTAGAATGTCGGTGTAGTACATTTGTTTGGTTTTTTTAGTTTTGGATGGTTATGATGGTGAGATTTAGTTGTCCATATATATAACCTGATTGATTTCTTCTACTGTCTTCTTCATTCTTTTATTAAAAAGATTTTTGCTGTTGTAATATATAGTTGTTACTGTGGTTGTGATTGTTGTTTTATACACCGACTAGTTAAGGGACCCGCGCGATGCTGCGGGTAGTTATTTTAAAATTTAATTTTGAAAATTAGTTATAAAAATTAATTTCAGAATTAGATGGTGTAATAAGTACATCAAAAAATTTTAGTAGGCATAGTAGTCCTCCATTAGTTAGTGAAATTATTTTAGTAGGTATCGTAGTCCCCCAGTAGTTAGTGAATGAGAAGAGAAATCATGCTGCGGGTAGTTATTTTGAAATTCAATTTTGAAAATTAGTTATAAAATAAATGCAGTTATCTTTTCTAATGTAATAAGAAATAATTTTTAGTAGGCATCGTAGTTCCCCAGTAGTTAGTGAAATAATTTTTAGTAGGTATCGTAGTGCAATAAGTATATCTAATACCAATAGTCTAAATTATTTAACATTTATTTATATATTTTTCATTTTATAATTATAAATAGTAAATTATATAATAAATTATTATATAATAATATATCTATATAACAATAAAATACTATATATAATAAATAAATATATATTTATAAATAAATTATATATATATTATATAAATAAAATTNTGGACCTCCCTCTCTTTGGCCTCGTGGACCCCGTGCAACCCACCACCCAAGAGCCGCGATTTTTTTTAGGCTCCGCGCAGACCCCGCGCCGCGCCCGCCCCCTCGCCGGCGCCCGCCCTCGCCCCGCGGCGCCAGCGCCGGAGCCCACCCCCGCGCCCGCGCCATCGCACGCCCCGCGCCCGCTCCTCGCGCCCCGCCCCCGGCGCCGCCCCCGCGCCTCGCGCCCAGCGCCGCGCCGCGCCCGCGCCAGCGCCCGCCCCCGCGCGTCGGCCTCCTCGCGACACGTGTGAAGTTATTGAGGAATAATATATAGTTATAGATGCCGCGCGCGCACGGCCAGAGAAGATGGTATTCGGGATGGCCGGCCCGTCGCGTCTTGGATTACACTTTAAGCTATCGTTTGGTTCGGGGTTAAGAAAAAATTAGTTATTTCCGGGATAGGGTTAAGTTCAGGGTTAAGATGGGGTTAAAATATTTTTTATGTTTGGTTGGAGGTTGGAGTTAGTCCAGGATAAAGAAAAATAGCGTTTGGTCGGAGTAGGTGGGATAAAAAAAATAGTAGATAAATTAGTGTTTTATTTGATTGGAGTAGTGGGGTGGGGTGGGGTGGGGTGGGGTGGGGTTAGCTAACCCCACCCCAAATGGGTTATCCCGGAATAGCCCGATGGAGTTAGCTAACCCCACCCCAAATGGGTTATCCCGGAATAGCCCGATGAGGTTAACTAACCCCACCCGTTATTTAAGGTGTTTGAGAATAAATTGGGGGTTAAGGGGTTATTCCACCCCTTAACCCCCAACCAAACACTAGCTAAAACTTTTTAAAATAAATTTTTCTGCTGAACTATATTTTCCAAATAAAAATAATTTGTAAAAAGAGTGCACTATACTTTTGGTCCTCGTACTATGAGTTACGTGACGCTTCTAGTCCTCAATTTTTAATTTATTACAATTCTAGATCAATCTTTTTTGTATTGTATGTTGCAATTAAATTTCACAATTTAATTTAATTGACTAAATATTAAAATACTATTGATGTAAACGTCATGTAGTATATTAATTACCCTCATATGATCAATTGTAATACTTTCACATCACTTATACATTAATAATTGAAATAATTGCATATAGTATCCTGTAAAGATATCAAATAGCAAATATATTTCTACAAAACTTAAGTTATCAAATTTATCCCACCAAAAGTTGTCTCGTCTGTAAATATATCCTTCTGTTACTAAAGTTTACGTAATCATGAGTTAAAAAATGCTAATTAACCATAGTTAGTAATTAAGGAATAAAATGACCTTCTACCCCCTTATATATATAATTTGTATTGCAATATTCAGTCCTGTCATCTTTCGCACTCTTTCCTCTTTATCCATGGCCATGGCAAGATCTACTGTGGTGGTGATGTTGAAGGTGAGACTCTCGGTCGTGGCAAAAATGAGGTATGCCACACGTGCCACAACGAAGACAAGAAGAGAGAAAAAAAATATATCTTTTTGCACGGACAATTTTGTAAGAATAAAATAGTCATTTTATACTCTCATCGTTAAAAAACTAATAGTGAATCAAACGATATGGTCGTATATGAATGACTCAGAATTTTTTTAGAGATATATTTGCAAATCAAAAAATTTTCGAAGAAACAAATGTAATAACTTAAATTTTATAGGATATATTTATTATCTAGTATCTTCCTAGGGACCAGTATAAAACTAATTTTTAGTAATTTATTAGTATTTAGTCATTAGATCGTATATAGGACTTGATTCTAATAAGTTAAAAAAATGGAGTCATCAATTATTAAAAAATATTAAAATTTAAGGAAAAAAGTGTCAATTAAGCATCTGACATTTTGATGGCCAGATGTCAGCATTTAAAAAAAAAAAAAAAAAAAAAAAATCAGCCAATGTAAAAGTGCCATTTTAGAATGTTTTTTTTCTCAGTTAATGTGCCTTCGAATCATATGAGAGAGAGAGAAATAGAGAGACAGAGAGAGAGAGAGAGGAAAAGGCATGTACGTACGTTCTATTTTCTGTATAGTAACTAGTAATAATTGCACACATATAATTGTAAAGTAGATCTGTGACTTTTCAACAACGACCCTGATCGAATAGCTATACTCATATATGTCTTTAGCTCTCGATCGAGTTGTACGTTGTGTCGGGTCTACTCACCATAGATGATCTGCAACCGATCCAAAAACAATAACAGTAAGAGCTAGTGATATGAGAGAGAGAGAGAGAGAGAGAGAGAGAGTGTGTGTGTGTGTGTGTGTGTGTGTGTGTGTGTTTGAATATACAGTGGAGGGCGACTGATTATTATTGGTGGAACCTTAATTAATTTGCATGCATTTACACCAAATCCATGGAGTTGCATGGCTCCAATTAATTAATGTTGTTCTTTGTTGTGAACCTTGATTATACTAACTAATAACCCCTGCTCCGTTGTGGATGTTACCTCACTCTGCAAGCGTACCCCAACAAGCCGACACACCCCGCTATTTCTCATGGTTAAGCAATGTTGCTTAAGATTTTAATTAACTAAACATAAATTTCCTTTATATTACATGATTATTAATTATTATTATATTAATAATTTGAAAGTGATACGTATAATCTTCTGTTGAATATAAATATTTAAAATATATATCGTTTCTTTTATAATTTAAGCTCCGGGAAAAAACAAACGGCGACTTCACATAATTTAACATTGTACTAGAACAGAAAATCATGTTTTTTAGTTCTTTAATAAATATATTAAAAATGCCGTCCACGGGTAGCTTAAATTTTTATAGAAAAAGGGCTAAAGAGAAAAAAAAAAAAAAATTTATTTCAAAATTTTAATTTTACTATCCAATCTGTCGATTTATTTTATTTAAATTAGTTGACGACGACACTTGGACTTAAAATTTTAGCTGATTGCGTATTTTATTAAATTTATAGCTTTTTTTTGAGAGAGAGAGAGAGATGGACACTACAACAAAATTAGGTTATAGGGACATGTTTGGGACACTTTTGTGTAAGTGTCATATTTGTGCCAAAACTTTTTAAAAAAAACTACTAATGTCTAAATATAAAGTCTAATCCAACCAAAAATAAAAGGGTACTCTACTCTACCCACCCCACCCAGCCCATTCGGCCCGATTACAAACAGAAAAGAAAAAAAAAAAAGAAAAAGGAAAGAAAAATCGATTATCATTTCTCCTTCTCCTCTCACTCAATTAACTGAAATTCTAGACAAAGATCCCTTTCTCTCGTCTCCTCCGCCACTGCAGCCAACGAGGTAGAGTTCCGGTGGTTGCTAGATGCTTAAATAAATGTTGGTAAATTAGCAGTACTGTTTTAGATTATAGCGACACTCTTTAACTGTCACTATATACCTAGCAACCCCACATATAGCAATATTTTTTAAAGTGTCGGTAATTTAGCCAGCGGCACTTTTTTTGACTTATACCGATATTTAAAAGTGTCGCTATAGACCGTTTTTGTTGTATGAGGTAGCACGCTACCCGCTTTGTTTATTTCATTTAGAAATAAACTTAGCTAGAAATGTGAATCAACTAGGATTCGAACTTGAGACCTCGAGTACCAACCACCAAGCCTTTTGCCACTTGCTCTAGGGACGGTCAGTTTTTATTAGTTGTGAGAATTATATAGAGTATACTAACTAAATTTCTACATATAAACAACGTATTCAGATTTTAAAATCAAAGTAGTGTGATTGATTTAAACCAAACAAATTAAAAAATTGGATAGTTAAATCAAAATGTTGAAAGATTAGATGGTTGATTCAAAACGGTCCATAGTTCAAGTAGATTCTATATGATTTTACGAATGGTTAATTTATCAGCTTCTCCATATGATAGTCAAAATTGGCGGTACAAAATCCACGAATTAATGCTAAAATTGAAATTTTTAGTTACAACTTGAACATCACGAGAAATATTGTTGTTAAGCGGTATTGAAAAATGAATTTATTGAATCTAATTAACCGTTGCTTATTATTTACTTTTGGATGAATTCGATTTATTTATAGTAATGACAAATGGACTGCATGTCCCAGTGGTATTCTGATAATATATACAACTTTAAGGTTTCTAAACTTTTTGATTAAACACTTTACTTTCCATGCTTCTTCTGACCACTAATTAAAGGACATGTGTAACTATTTTCTTTATAAGAATGAATATTCTTCAAATGATATATATATTTTGCGTACATAATGAAAGCAAATAGAGTTTAAATAAATAATAATTTATTTATATGAAAAAATTATCTACCTTTTCTTCTACGTACAATTGGGAATGAAATTGTAGCATTTGAAAAGATTCGGAAGCCCACAATATACATATGTTTAGCAGAGAAGTTAAATAACTAAGCCAGAATGATTAGAAGCCATAGTGTTTAAGCAAGAAGTTAAAAAACTAATTAATTAAGGGCAAGCCTGTTTAATTGGACGTCCAACTATTTGTTCAGCACATGCATTTCTTTTATTTCCTAATAGCATTTTTAGCAATTGCTAAATAAGAAGTATCAATTAGATAAGTCATTTTTTCCATAATAAGAGTACTGATCATCTCGTGAGTAATTAAATTATATTATTTTGAAAATTAAATCATGACAGCAACCTACTAACTAACACCTTAATTACAATATTATATGAATTATAAAAGTAATTAACTCTCAAAGCTTTCATAATGTATAAGTTATAACAGAATAATTACTTGTTCGGGCGTCACGACAAATCCTAAACTATAACATGAAATATATATATATATAAGGCCGAGACTATCCAAGTAAAATGTTTTGCCGTAAAAAGTATTTCTTCTCCATATTAATTTCTATGCATATATGAATTTCTAGCTAGGCGACCATGCATCTTTGAGGTACTGCAGTGTTGGAACAGTAGTTGGAACTAATTAGTGATCCAAACTTATTACAAAATTGATTTAGAACTGGAGTTTATCCAAATTAGAGTACTCTAAATATTGAATCTGAGAAGTATATTAAATTAGTTAGTATGCAAGTTGGAATATAACTAACTTATCTATAGATCGAAAGCAGGTAATTAATTAATATTCATCCTACGTGATTAATTGGAGTCGGTGGACTTTATGTGCACCCTGTATATATGCAATATATATGCATGCATGATTAATGCCTAATAATATAAATAATAATAAATACTTGGAGGAGCTGCATATATATATATAGTAGCCGATTAATTGTATATACTAGACATGAATTTATGAAATAAAATGCTTGTTTAGTTTTAGTTTTACTTTTGGCTTCATACGTATAATTATTTTTTTTTTTTTTGGAGAGATAGGTAGCACGTTACCCGCTTCGTTTATTTCATTTAGAAATAAACTTAGCTGGAAATGTGAATCAACTAGGATTCGAACTTGGGTCTCGGGTACCAACCATCAAGCCCTTTGCCACTTGCTCTAGGGACGGTCGGTCATACGTATAATTAAGGAATAATTGCCTATATACCCCTCATGCGTCTGAAAATATCCGATCTACCCCTACTTTTTTTTCCTTTCTAAAATGCCCCTCATATGTTCCACCGTTATTGCAAAATACCCCCGCAGTTATCTCCTGTTAAGTTAACCTGAGTTAAACGTGAGTTAAATATCTATCACAGTTAAAAAAAATTAAAATGCCAATTTTGCCCTTAACTTAAGGGCAAATAAGAAAGGTTGGTTACGGTAGAGGGGTATATTAGAAAAGACAAAAAGTTGAAATACTTTTTGTGCCCCTGACTTTAAGGGCAAATAAGAAAGACAATGATGGTGGAAGGGTATATTTGAAAAGGGCAAAAGAGTAATTTTACAGCGATAACAGTGTTACTTAACAGATTTTAACTCAAAGGGTATATTAGAAATAGGTTGGAACGTAGGAGGGGTATTTTCAATATTAGCCTTCTAAGAGGAGTAAATCGAAAAGTCGGAAACTTTTCAGGGGTATATAAGAAATTGCCCCTATAATTAATTAGATCATGAGTTATGCAACTGGTATATTTAGAGCAAGGGTAATAATTTTTACACTTGGTACCGGGAACAAATGTGAGAGACTCCAAAAAGTCTCATATATAAGATATAATTATATGACTAAATTTCTTAACCGGACTAAAATATTTTAGGCTGTTGGTAAGTCCAACGGGTAATTAAGAGAGTTAAGGGTGTTAGGGTTAGAGTAGTCCTAAAATGGATGACGCTCGGGAATTAAGTGGGGGCGTTACGACAAATATCGCTTTCAATATGAACCTCAGTTGTGCATGTCTAAAGCAAGAGATTGCAAGCCTCTAGCTTCCCCAAATGCCCTTGTGTGTGGGAATAGGGGTGGAAACAACTCTTTCCACACCTCTATTTAATTTTTAAAACTTTAAATTTAAATTTTAAATTTTAAATTTTAAATTTTAAATTTTAAATTTTAAAAATTTATAATTTGTAATCTTAAAATTAAAATTTTTTAATTCTAAATTCTAAATTTNTTTTAAATTTTAAATTCAAATATAATATAAGGACAATATCATTAATTTTTATTTATAACTATCTACTAATCTTCTTATTCCATCTTGTATATCCAAATACTATTTTTCTTATTTTCGGAAACAATTCAATTTTCATCCAAACGTAAAATTGTTCTATTCTAAGCTTATACCTGAACTTATAGCTATCCCTGAAATAAGCAGTTCTTTTTTTATATCCGAACAAAATGAAGTCTTAGATTTTTTCTTATTTTTAACAATTTTAGAATAATAAGCTATCTCACGGGTAAAAAAATGTATCCCAAATAACTAAAATAAAATAAGCTATCTCAGTGGTTTGTAATGTTGCTATTATCACAAATAAAAGAAATTGGATATGATTAATTTTATAGAATAGTTTATTTCAAACTATTCCAAAATAATTGAAAATAGTCAAAAATATTATATATTATATGATATAA
The DNA here is from genome assembly GCF_001540865.1 of Ananas comosus. NCBI lineage: Eukaryota > Viridiplantae > Streptophyta > Magnoliopsida > Poales > Bromeliaceae > Ananas > Ananas comosus. The sequence goes on from NC_033628.1 coordinate 7,667,821, forward strand.
TTTTGAATATATTTAAATTATAAAAAAAGATGATGATGATGATATATAGAGTCTGGCTATGGTGCTTTGTAAAAGCACCAACCACTTGGTAGTTGTAAATTTTTTACCGTGAGATATCTACCCTTGATCATTTTTATCCGTTAGATTATACTATTCAACCAACCACCCACTGAACCCTAGGGGGCCCGCATCATTCTAACCGCACATCCCTTAATCCAAGGGCCGAAAACTTACAAGCACAAATAACTTGATACTTTTAAAAGTATAGGAGCTCAATTCATGATATATATATATATNAAATGGTAGTTGTTTATATAAATAATACATAATATATAATAAAAAATTATATAAAATTATTTTTCGTTCAAATTTTTTCTTTCAACCGAACAAGCATAGCTGAAAAAAAAAAAATCTTACAAATCAAATGCTAAAAAGCGTAATACTTTTTTTTATATAGAAAACTCTTTTCCACTGAGAATTATTTTTCATAAAATAGACCACTAACCAAAAAAACTGGACTCCAATTTACTAAACAGTGGCACAAGGTTATTTTAGTCATTTCACTCTGGGCTTGGATATAAGGATGGAATGTGGTGGGCCCCAAATCCAACCCGCGTTGGAGGTTTGCCGAGCACGCGTGCCCCATCTTCTTTTACTTGTTTTTTTTCTTTTGAATTAATTTCATACGGGTCCCTACAAAAATATCAAATAATAAATAAATTTTTATGAAATTTAAATGATCAGATTTATTTTTTAAAAAATTTTCTAGTTTGCAAATATATCGTTTTAAAAGTTTTAATTCATTCATGTACGTCCTTACCGTTTAATTTATTGTTAATTTTTTAACAATAGGTGTGTAAAATGACTATTTTGTCCTTAAAATTTATTTCTGTAAAAAGCTATCTTTCTTTCTTTCTCTACATGAGGATCTCACCTTCGACATCGCTGCCACAGTAGATCTCACCATGACCATGGATAAAGAGAAAAGGATGAAAAAAATAACAAAACTCAAAATTGGAACACAAATTATATATATAAAAAATATTAAAAAAAAAAGATCATTTAACTTTTTAACTAATTATGGTTAACGTTTTTAAGTGATGATTATCGAAATTTTGGTAACAAAAAGATCGATGTACTTACAGAAGACAAAAATTTAAAAGAATAAATTTAATAATTTAAAATTTATAAAAAAAATATATTTATAATTTAATATTTTTGCAGGGAGTCACGTATAATTATCCCTTTCTTCTTTTTTTTTTTTTTTTTTTTTTTTTGCACAATATTACTCAAAAACTCCGGCACGTATATTTCTTAACACCCACGCGCGGGAATCCGGGGCTTCGTCCTTCCGCGCTTGAAAAAAAACAAAAAAATGGCCAATAATTCACCACCAAAGTCTCCTCCACGTACCCTAGGACTGTCCCCAAGAAGACCTACATTCATTAATTGCACGCATTTATTGCTTAGGAAATATTTTTTTTGGTGAATTATGCTACCAATTCAAATTCGATCCCTGGTGTTACCTGAAAAATCGATCTGATCGAGACAAAGTTCTTGTCTCATGCATCGTACCATGCACGGAATAGAAATTTTATGTCGTTAGACGACAGAAATAAAATTTAAAATTTCAACCTAGCATCTTAAAAATTATTGTCCTTGATGCTCGCTGAAAGACCATATTATCAAGAAGATTAATTTGGTAGGAAATAACTGAGAAGTGAGTCTTAACACCACTTAACAATTTTTTTTTTTGCTTCGGCCAAATTTTATATTATTAATCTATTTTTTGGGCCCTATATATTGGGATGCAAAAATATTTTATTGTTCATATCTCTGTTTGATTTACTCAAATAATATGTAATATTTGATAGATGAGAATTAGTGTAATCGAATGTCTCCAATATTGGGTATTACTTTCGGTCTTTAAATTAATTTTTCGAGCAAGAATAATCATGATCGTATAGATGAAATGTACTATATATATTGCGAAATTACGAATACTCTGACCTTTATTATTAGAAGTTGGGCAAGTTGAGTTGTCTAAGAATTATATTTTTGTCCTTGCTTTAGAGCGACGCTGTGTTTTTTCCTTCGTACGTACATATGGTACATATGCACCTTCGTACATCAAAGAGTAATATATATCTCGACCCTTATAGTCAATTTAAATTTTGAATTTGAAATATCAAGGCGTATAAATTAATTTTTTAATCTTATGATCACTATTAGCTTGCAATGTATAACTTTAGTGGTGTCACCATGGATGACGATTTATTCTTTTGTCCGTAAATTACCATCTTCGATGCAATTAAATTAAGGCATAAGCTATCCAACGCATTTTAATTTACACTCATAAATTTTTTTTAATATGAAAATGTTTATTTAAAAAAAGAAAAAGAAAAACAACCGTAACACCTGATTGAATTGAGCTCCTATGCTTTTAAAAGTACCAAGTTATTGATGCTTGTAAATTTTTAGCCATGTGTTTAAGAGATATGCGGTTAGGATGATGTGGGCCCGCTAGGGTTGAGTGGATGGTTGGTTGAATAGTATAATCTAATGGTTGAAAATGATTCGAGGAATAGATCTAACGGTAAAAAACTTACAAGCACTAAGTGCTTGGTACTTTTACAAGCACCATAGCTGGACTCCACCTGATTAATTATATGGCCGAACATTACAAAAATTACTAGACTTGGCTAAAAATTGTGAGGAGATTATTAAGAGTGCAATTTATTATTTATTTATATATTTTTTTTGGATTTTTGTTTCATTTTTGCAGCTACTTGCATGGGGGTCGTTTCTGGGTACGCATTAGCTAAGGACTTTGTTATTATTATTTTTTTGTTTAAATAAAATAAAATAAAAAGCGCTCGACCCCACGCCACCGGAAAGGTGGCAACCCGAGGACGACAAGGATACCCCGCTCCGGTACCCGAAACCCCCACCCGACCCACATCCGCAGAATCCCATCGTTGGTTGCGACCAACTCGCACGAATCTCCAGGCACCGCGCTTTAACGTAGGACGCATAGATATTTATGTTCATGTGTACCCGCGCACACCGTAATATGGACGTGTCATCATCAAGGGCGTCGTTAAATGTAATAGAAAAGGTCTCTGAATCAAATTAGAATTTAAATCGAAATAAGTAAAAGTTGAGGGGTCCCTATCAAAAGAGGAAAAAAAGAAAAAAAAAAAAAAAAGTCGCTTCTAGATTGGCCTACAGTTGAGTGCTAATTAATCTTCATTTCATTTTTTAGCTATTTTAGTCATTTAAATAAAAATAGCTAAATTATAGAAAACCCGTCGTCAATATCCACTTTTTTATTTTTCTTCCTATCATTCAAAAACCTACATTTTGCTTTCTTAAAAAATAAAAAATATTCACTTCAGCCCCCGCCGTCAGTGCTCTATTAAAGTTCCGTTTATACCATATTTTTTATACTAAAAATACTCCTGAAATTTTGATCTTCCTCCTCCTTTCTCATCAACATCCTCGGCCACGCCGCCTCGCCCAGACCCTTGTTCTCGCCCTCCTCGCCTGCCTCACCCTCGCCCTTACCCACCTCTCCGCCCATACCCACCACGATCTCCTCCGTACAATCCCAAATAAAGGGGTGGCGCGAGGGAACTATAGGAGCACGGGAGTAGGTGGAGTAAATGGAGTCGAAGCTGCATGGGGTCGAGAGAGGCGCGGGCGAGGGTGCAGAATCAGTAGAATTAGGGAGAAGATGAAGAAGATGAGGGCAATTTGATTATTTTGTCATACCGTACTTCTCTGTGAATATTTTTTATTTTTTAAGGGAATAAAGTATAAATTTTTAGATGATGGAAAAAAGGGTAAAAAATCAAATATTGACAGAAAAATATTCTATAATTTAGGCAATAAAAATATTATTAGAATTAGTGACCTTATTAGCTATGAATGAGAACTGAAATTCACTGTTTTTATTAGATATATTATTAAAATTAAAATATGTGAAAGTCCATGCTCATTCTTGAAGGGGAAAAAAGGTAAAAAATGTACTGAGAACACCTTAAATAATCCAAATTAATTTAGTCATGTAAAGCAGTTTAAATAATTAAATTTGACGAAATTATTAATTAATTTGGTAAAATATTAATTTCTTTTGCTAAAGTCGCTTGTCAAAAATAAAAAACAAAAACTTCCCCTGTAGAGGTCTATCAAATATATATATATATATATATATATATATATGTATATATATATATATAAAATTAGATTACTATACTATCTATAGTACCGGAGCTCCGGTATTATAGTCTTATTTTTTATCATAGAGTGTTCAAGTTCGAAATATAGTCATCCAACATTCATAAATATTAATTATTTTCGTCGTTAAAATCAATGTCGCATAACAAAATGAGCCAAATTAGGATACTTACATAAGTTCGAGAAACATTAAATTTATCTTCCAAAAAAGAGTATATTAAATTTTGATAGAAGTGCTGGGACTACCATTGCAACTAAGTCTAAAAAAATAAATAATGAACTATTCGCGCGCGCTCTTTAACAAATGACCAATAATTGAAGGGGCCGGTCTTTGCGCATTTTTAACCAAACAAAAATAAATTAATATTGCCAAAACCAGTTGTTTTTGCTATTGCTAGAACAAATATGTTATGTTTGGTTATAATTTGAATTGCTTTGCCTTGAGAATAGTATATATAAACTGTTTTGAAATATTTATTTTTTTTTTAATAAAAAAAAATAAATAGTAAAACCGTGCTATAAAAATCCCCAGCACATGTCGATTGCTTTGCGAGGGGGACAACTTGGCGGGGGACCACGTAAACTTTATTGCCAATTTATTTTAGAGACACAAAGATCATAAATAAATAAATAATAATAATAATAATAATAATAATAATTAGTTAATAATAATAAAAAAATAATAAATAGTTAATTTATTAATTATCTCGTGATTTAAACAGGAGATTCGCTGCGCTGCGACAGCGACCGTCGGATGGGTCGGGCGCACCCAATGATCAGAGCGCGATCACCGTCCGTCCACCGTGCCACGTGGACGGCTACGGTTCTCCAGCTGCCGCGTGGGCCCCACGCGGAGCGGCAGCGCTGTGCGATGGGGACATGCGGACTACCCGCAGGGTGGCCGCCTGGGGACGGGCGGAGGAGGGGCGAATCCGGACCGTCGGATCGTCGATCGGACGGCCGGCGTGGGGCGGGGGGCGTGAGCGGGGAATGAGACGAGGCGATCGAGGAGGGGAGGGGGAGAAAGAGACGGGGCAACCGATTGACGGCTCAGTTTGATTCTCGACCACGCGGCGTACCATCTCAGCCGTCCAAAATCTATTTCCTCAAGTACCAACTCCCCACTGAATATATACTAGTACTATTAAAAGATGACGATGATGATATGTTACTTGTGCTAATATTAAAGTACTCCTACTTTCTTTCTTTTTTTTTCCTTTTTTTTTCTTTTTTTTTTTTGAGAAAACAGGGATATACCCTATTTGTACAGTGCAGAAAAGTTACAAAAGCACCTAATAGCGGGTGGCGGCCGCCTGTAACGACAAAAGTTAGCAAGGTAGCAAAACACACGAACGGAAGTCAAACTACACCCGAACACAATGATACAGAAAAGAGTCGAATTTGATCAGAAAATTCAATCTCGTCCTCCTGAGAGCACCGATGTCCATAGATGAACCAAGCTATGTACTCTATTTGTCGTCTCGTCCGTCGGGTAGATCAGTCTTCGAATATGCGCCTATTTCGTTCTTTCCTTTTTTTTTCTTGAATNAATCAACCTTGTTTGTTCTCTTCACAATAGTACGTAAATTATGAATTCTTAATTTGGCAAAACAAAGAATTTTATAGTCTTTGTTTTGAGGAAAAACATAAAAAAAAATCCCTAATTTTAGCATTTTTTCAAGAATTAATACATATAAACTTTTAATTTTGAAAAGTAGACCATTAATTAAACTTTATATATCAATGTTACTAACTATATATATTTCTAGTTTGGTGGCTTGTATTGTATATAAACAGTCTTGCACAACTTGAAAAATATAAAAAAAATTATTTCTTCGATCTACTTTAATAAAGAGAAAAGCTTAATACAAATGATTACTTAGCGCAAGTCTATAGGAGTAAAAAAAAAAAATTAAAAAGTTCTTTTTTTGTGTTTTAAATTATACAAAATTATGTACAGGATAACACGATCAAAATGGCCGCCGCTCAATCAGTTACTTGACGCGAGCTAAGGGTCTATTAAGTTATTTTATAAAGCTTAAAGCGTCTTTTTTTTTTTTTTTATCAAAATTGATAATTTAGACGTACGTCTATTTACAACAGTGTTAAGGTTAAGAGAGTTAATTTTCTCCCCCACCCCCTTTTTTTTTTTTTTTGCACTCTTTTTCGTCGAAAAAAAACTTGGTGTCCAATCAAATTGGTGTTCATAATTCTCCAATTATTTGTATCCGCGACGAAATGAATCTAATTTCTTGGGAATTATTACTATTATTAATAGTGTTTTTGCTTAATTTACTGTACACAATATAAATATTTATTGCATTCAGCGTATGTGTGCTATTGAAAACTACACATAAATACTATGTTAATATATATGCATGCATGGTTACCAATAAATTAATTATACAGTGCATAAAATATTTTTCTTATAGGTGTAACCATTGAATGGGGCCCATTGTATATAATAATTGTTATCATAGGCGACAAATATTAATATATTAGTTCTTAATTTAATGGCAAAAGTTATTAATTATTAATTTGAGCCATACATGCGACTTTTTTCCCTTTGAATTAGTAGCAATTCGAAATTGTTAATTTGAGCCATGTATTTTTCTTAATTGTTCTAGGTTTACACAGAAATAAAATATTGTAACTGAACAAAAATAGGCAAAAAGCCATGCAGGGAAAAGGACTCTTGTGCTATTTCTATTTATTTTGTATTGTGACCAAACATTAATGATAATATATATATAAAGATTAATATTATAACACCAATATATTATATATATAACAATTCATTCGCATTAATTAAGCCTTTTAACGTAGAAATTAATAATTATAAGGATGGAATAAGACACTCAATGTCCACACTTACTAATATTATTATTTATTATTCATTAATTTGACCCTTTTTTTTTTCTCTAGTTTTTTCTTTTGTACGTACCTTTTCTTAATTTCTTCGCAAAGTATATATATATATATATATATACACCCACACATTTTATCCCTTTTTTAATATCAAAATATTACAACTAATTAAGTAATATGAAAGGTTTAGAAAAGTGTTTGATTAATTATAATTAATTAGAACAAAGATTAATATTAATTGTAGTAAATTAGGGAAACACATCCGTTGGTCAAATAGTTTCTTTTCTCTTCCGTTTGACAATTTACTGCATGCATGCATGCATGCAGAGCTTAATTATCTCAGTTTGCATGCAGCTGCATGCCCCTAATAAATGGATTAATTGAACTCACGAATGTCTGCCAGCAGTACTACGCCTCCTAGGTATGCATGCACATTTGATCAGTTGCACATAATTTATAATAAATGCTTAAATATATTGAGTATAGTGAGGCTATTATGCTTCCGGAAGTACGAAACTTTCCGTAAAAAAAACCGCTGGGTCACAAATCAGGAAGAGCGCTAGCTAGCTTATCCAAAAAATTAATTCTTGCCGAATATTGGTTGATCTCGATCGTTAAATCTTATTAATTTTCTGGCCAACGTATAAACCATTGATCGAATCACCGCTTATGTATGGTTAAGTCGAATTAATCCTGTCGTACTCGCATGCATGACTAACAAGTTTAATTAACGTCGTACGTCCGAAATTTTCTGCCTACAAATTAAGTTATATTCAAACTATGCTCCGTACGTTTGTTCTTCGATCATTTGAGTGAGCTCCCGAGCTATATATAAACACCCAAATTTTTTTAAAGAAAACGTGTTAGTACAGGATTTTTTTTTTTTTTTTTTTAAGGGATAATTGCCTATATACTCTTAACTTAAGGGCAAATAAGAAATGTTAGTGCCGGTAGTAGAGGGGTGGAAAAGATAGACCAAAAGTCAAAATACTTTTTGTGCCTCTGACTTTAAGGACAAATAAGAAAGTCGGTGATGGTGAAAAGGTATATTTAAAAGGGCAAAATAATAATTTTACATAAATAACAGAATTAATTAACAGATTTTAACTCTAGGGGTATATTAGAAATAGGTTGAAACGCAGAAAGGGTATTTTCAATATTAGCCTTCGAAAAAAAGAGTAAATCAGAAAATCGGGAACTTTTTAAAGGTGTATAATTGCCCCCTTTTTTAAAGATGCCCTACTAGTTTTCATGCTTATGCCAAGCTTTTGGAAAAAAAAAAAAAAGAAAAGAAAAAAACTCTAGTAGCCTTTACATTTTTGCTGAAAAATCAGATTTTGTCGGATACGAAACATCAAAGAAAATCAAAAAGAGAAAAGAAATTAGAGCTCACAACCAATTTGTATAGCTTGGCCACTGGGCTACACCAATAACGGTATGTTTGTTTGGGTGGAAGTGGGGTGGAAGTGGAGAGAAGGAAAGTCGTTTTCGCCCTAAACGACCACTTTCATTGTTTGGTTCGCCGTAAAAAAATTACGGTCGAAACTCGAGTTAACCTCAAACGGTGTAATTGACTTCGTCCCATCGTGGGCCGAAGTCAATTACGGTGAAGAGAGGCGAAGAAAAAATAATAAAATATTATAGATATAGATAAAGATTGTTTTATTTAAATATATTTAATTATGTTATTAATTATTTTTTATTTAGTTAATATATCTAAAATATGATAAAAATTGATTAGTTAAGTTTTAATATCTTCTTTATTTAGTTTGTACATTTAAAACATTATAAAAATTGATTAATTAAGTATTAACATTTTTTTTTTACTTTATAATTTTATTGTTGCATTACTATAATTTATGTATAAAAAAATAATTTAGTTGTTGTAAATTAAATTTTAATTATAAAAAAATATAATTATATTATTTTTATTTATCAAAATATTTATTATTTATATATAAATTATAGTTTTACACCATACACTTCCTACCAAACAAACAGCAAAACTCAAACAGCAGAAAAAAAGTAATTTTCACCGAACTCCATTTCAACCAAAAATCCAATTTCAGTGAAACAAACATGCCTTTAAAAGTGAAAGTCGAGCGAAGAGTTTACTATAATTAAAAATTATCCCTAATTCCCTTAAATTAGCGGTCTCCTTACTACCTAGAAAACTCACGACAAAGAGATTCAAACGCAGGAATTAAAGCAGTGAAGGAAAAAAAAAAAAAACGAAAAAGAAAAAGAAAAAAAATCTTGGTCAGGTGTATAGAAATTTTTGCCATTCTTAAAACGGCTCAAGTCAAAAGTAGCTAGTAAATAATCTGTTTCTGCCTTCATCAGTTAATTTTATTTATTTTGGAATTCAATATAATTGCGTTGTCTACGCCAGAGGCTTTGCTCACCATTAATTTAACCCAAAGAGGCGTCTGATTTATGATCTATAATACTTCAAAAATGTCATATATATTTTTTCTATTTGAAATGATAAATTTGTTACTAATGTATATATATCAAGCTTTTTGGATTGGAAGGTTGTAAAGAACTAGTATATTTTTATTAATGACTATTAATTAATTTTTTTCCATTAAACATGAAAAATGAGAATATTGCCTAACACATGATAATTAATGTAGGATTCCTAGTGCCTAGGAATCTATATATCATAATTCTTTTATTTTACTAACACCATTTACAACTAGGCAACTTGATCGAGTTGCATGGTAATGATTTAAATATTTTATTTTATTATGTGTTTCAAAAGTGTAGCAACAGAATTTATAATCTTCACAAACCTTTTACATACATACTTCAATCTCTAACTCTTTTATTATGCGTATGTTCCGTTTCCATCCTTAAATTTCTATTTATTCCTTCAAATTAACTCTTTATTCGATCCCTTCTATATAATGAATTTCCTGTTTTAAAATACTTAACATTAGATTAAAAGGATGTCTAATAAAATAGTTAATTACATTTTGACATTCATAAATAGGGACAGAATAGATGGAAATTGTAATATACGAAAACAAAAAGAAAAACAATACTGCTTAGGGAGAACTTTTTAGGGGTTAAATCTCTGTTGGAACCATACGAAGTTGGAAATAGTTATTTAAAATGTAAAAATTTTTACATTTGACATCCAAAATTTTAAATTTTTATAATTAGCCTTATAAGTCTATAATATTCCATCAATTTAGAGTGATTAAAATTAGGAAAATTGACTAACCGTTCCTGGCGCAGGTGAAAACAAAAAAAAAACTTCATCTCTTAAAAATGAACAAATTAAATATAGATTTCATGCTACGTACCTTATTATAAAAAAAAAAAAGAAGGAAAACTATCAAGAAACCGTATATGACGTAGGTAGGCCGGAAATTAAATGCAGTAAATGCTTTCTTGATTTAGTCTTGGGATAAGATCATTTATTTTTAGCGTGTGATGAAAAACTAACTATTATGCTTATGGATAATTCCACAATTAAGAGTGATTTTTCACATAAAAAAGATTCGTCTACGTCGCGATATACTTTCTTTATTGTTTCTTAATTATTAGTCTAACTTCGATCCGTCACTTCAAAAGGATATGTATAACTTTTGATGGTTAATTGAAGTAATCCGAAAGTTTAGATACTAATTATCACAATTTGAATTTAGATAGACAAATGGAAGTGGGCAAAAGTTTAAATAATTATAATGTATTTATTCTATTTTTAAAATAAAAAATTCACAGCTATATATATTCACGTTGTTAGTTTACCAAAATATTAGTAGTTTATTGGAAAAATAATCAAGAGCCGACTTTGAAGTGAGATGTTAGGTTTTGATATCTGTGAAACACACTACAACAGAATTAGGTTATAGGGACACATGTTTGGGACACTTTTGAGTAAGTGTCTCATTTATGCTAAAACTTAAAAACACATCTACTAATGCCTAAATATAAAACCCAATCCAATCAAAAATAAAAGATTACTCTACTCAACCCACCACACCCAGTTCATTTGGCCCGATTACAAACAGAAAAGAAAAAAAAAAAAAGAAACATCAATTACCATCTTTTCTTCACTCTTCACTCAGTCTACTGAAATTCTAGACGAAGAGCCTTTACTGTCGTCCTCCTCCGCCACCGCAGCCAACGAGATAGAGTTTCGGCGGTTGCTAAATGCTTAAATAAGTGTTGAAAAATTAGCAGCACTCTTTTAGGTTATAGCGACACTCTTTAACTGTCACTATATACCTAGCGACCCCACATATAGCAACACTTTTTAAAAGTGTCGGTAATTTTAGCTAGCAGCACTTTTTTGACATGTACCTACATTTAAAAATGTCGTTATAGACCGTTTTTGTTGTAGTGACAATCGCTTAAGCTGTTAGAAAACGGTGTTTTAAACATTTTTATATTTAACACTCCCCCTCACGTTTTGGCTCAAGACTTTTTAGTCGGCCGATAACGTGGGCTCGAATTAAATGGTAGGAAATTAATACGCTAGGAGCCTAGCGTGACTCGAACTCAGGACTTCCTGCTCTGATACCATAAAATAACTGTTGTACTCTAAAAGCTTAAGCTGTTAGAATATGGTGTTTTAAACATTTTTATATTTAACAATATCCTTATTGATCTCTAGTCTGCGGTTTCCGTGAGTTACATGGATCTAGACTTCGCGCACCTCCAGCAAGAAGTTGAGATTGTGCTTCAGAGATGAAGTGGAAACCTCGGCTCTTCTCACATGTCACACGAAAGACCGAAGGTGAAACGAGTATAGTGAGGACACATGGCACCAAAGAGGGCTTCGACATGGAGATTAGCTAGAGCTTGCCAGGATGCTATGTGGAAGGATACTTCAGTTTCGGTTGCGGTAACACCCCAAGCAATTCCATTTTCATGAGTAAGAGGCAGACCTATTTGAAATTCGAAATTCATTTAGATGCCATCAAAGGCAAGACGGGTGGTGAATTGTCACGACCCGCGACCACCCGCCTATTTGGCCGAAGTTGCAGCGCCAACAGCGCCAAATGGACAGGGTTTCCACTGTACTACGGACAGAGTTTCCCCTGTACATTCAAGGCATCGCAATCAATATAATACAAAAGTTCCAATCAGGAACAGTACTCAACAAACAGATTGCATAAGGAAGGTATCAACAACATAACATGAATCGTGGGAGTTTCTCCAACCGCAGCGGCCACGAGCCTATAAAAGAGAATGAGCACCTACTGAGGAGTCGACCGATCAACATTTCAACCAACATCGATACTAGAGGCATAGTTCCTCATATCTTAGGAGTAGCAATGTAACTTAGGAGTAGTTGTAACTTAACGGTCGCCTTCCTTCAGCCACCATCTCACCCGTTGATGATCGCCCGAAACTGCCACTTCGCCATTGCTAGACCACCTCATTTTTACTAACGAACGCACTTCTACACCGCACTCTATCATATAGGTTACGGAAACCCCAGAATCTATCTAGATAATATCACACCTAGAGGGGGGGGGGGGGTGGAATAGGTGTATGGCCCAAATTCGCAAATCTCAATGCAATAAAAAATAAATGCAGAAAATAATAAAAATAGCACACTGAGATTTACGTGGGAAACTCCAATTTGGAGGAAAACCCACGGAACCAACACGCGAAAACACAATCCATTAAGAGAAGATTACAAGGTGATTATCGACTCCACGGACTCGACCCCTCTTAACCTTTTATGGATCTCGCGCGCCTCCAGGTTGTCCACGCTCTCACGTTTGAATCCACGAACGCCTCTGTAACATACCGAAACATCGGTAATTAAATTCGAACTTTGGTCAAATTGATTAAAGTGCGAGGTTGGTACACTTCGGAGAGGCCGAAGGCGTTAAATAATGCAAAATGCATTACTGGGGATCTTCGAGAGCTTTTGAAAATCAAAATCTGCAAACTGCAGGTTTTGTGCTCTCGGGGACCGGTCCCTGGTGGGAGAGACTGGTCCTCGAACGCGTAGGCAGTAGGAAGGCTGAGAAATCGGCTAAGTCCTGGAGAACCAGCTCTCGAGAACCGGTCCCTGCGAGGAGAGATCGGTCCCCAGAGACCGGTTCCATCAGGGGGAGACCGGTTGCATCGCGCGTAGCCTGCGCAGTCCGCGGGAGAAGCTTTCAGGGACCGGTCCCAGGTCAGGGAGACTGGTCCCTCACTGCGAAAAATGCCCAGTCTGGGCAGTGCACAGAGAAAGAGTTGGAGGGCTTAGTTGCAAATGTTGCAACATGTTATATGGCCAATTCCCTCTCCCCTTTTCACAACAAACACACACACCCCTCTCCCTCTCATTTCTTCCTCTTTCTCTCTCTAGAAAGTTGCCCTAGAGCAAGGAGAAAAAGGAGAAGAAGCTTGGAGAAGGTGTTTGGAGGTTTGGTGGTTCTAGAAGCTCTCCAACAAGAAGGAGCTTGCTAGGACTTGGACTAGAGGTAAGTTCTTGTAAGGTTTCTTCTAGGGGGAGCGCGGCCACCGTCGGGTTGGGGGAGGGAGGGAGGGAGGGAGGGACGCAGCCGCCAACTGGGGGGAGGGGTGGAGGGGGGCTTTTGAGAGGAAGGTGTTGGAAAAGATGAGGGAACTAGGGTTTGTTTAGAAAGAGATTAAGGTAAAATAAAAAAATTAAAAAAATAATTTTTTTGGCAGAAATAGAGGCGGTTTTGTGAAATCGTCTCTAATTTGCCTCTAATACTATAACTTAGAGGCGGTTATAACAACCGTCTCTTGACAACCGCCTCTACGAGTGACTTTTTTTCTAGTGGGGATAGGGTTGAAGCCCATAACATCATGAACCACGTAGGAGGATACCCAACCTGATGATTAGAGATCCTGAAAATTGGGTTCAATAAAAAAACGAATTATATTGTGGTCATAAAGAATGCACAATATATAGATCTATCGTATCTTTACCTATCCCTATGGTGTGGGTGCAGTCATCCTGTAATAAAAAGAGGGTTGAGTTATTGCTCTTAATAAAATTTGTGGCTCTTATAAGTAGGGTGTCAGAATTATAGGAGCACCTTTGACGGATTTCATCTATGTGAGCATGGAAGTGAGGCCACCTCTTATGAGAATGGGCTTATTCTAAACAATGCTCATGAAAATCAGGATTAGAATAAGGCCATAACGTGCTAGCTAGTAAAGTTCATATCAACACCTAGATTGTTATATGTGAGTAATGACTCTCTATTTTCTCTAAGCAGCCAAAATTTAAGTCCAAGACCACTCTGCCTCAAAAGTAGAGATTACCGTTTCACTAAGTGAAGGTTCAATGCAGAGCACACCTTCATTATGTATAATTATCTCTCTTTGACCATCAAACTCTCATCTATTTTTAATAATAAAAATGAGTGAGTAATGTTGTTATATTTTTATTATTAAATGTGAAAAGTTTAATTTATGGTAACCGATGCATTGAAGATGATGTAACCTACCTTTCAATTGGTGACTTTTTGAACCTAAGAGATCTAATGTATATGCTACTAACTTTTACTCTTTTAAATTCCTATAAGCACTTAATTGCACTTGCAACATATGAATTTATGCTATACTAAATGCTATGTAACCTTTGGTTTTGATTACGTTGTAATCTATAGGCCTATAGTTCCTATAAATAGGGCTTCTTTACACATTTGAGAATATAGCCAAAAGCAACGATGAAAACTCATTAATTTATATTCTACTTGAGAGAGAGAAGGCTAAAAAAAGGTATTTATTTTGGTGGAGCTTTGGGCTCATCTATTTGTGCAGAGTTGGTAAAGCCACATGACGAGGGTCGAGCCGTTATATCCTGGAAAGGACAAGTCAGTATTTTGTTGCATCGGTTCAAAGACTTTACCAACTGCAGAGAGCTTGAATCTCCTTAAAGAGAGCGATATTTTCGTGCCTCGGGTTGATCGACTCGTCGACATTTTTTATATTATTTTATGGCTAATGTCTATTTTTTGAATATATATGCCAACACAGATGGCAAATCACGAGAGTTTCTTTGGCATTAACGGTTATGAACCTATAAAAGAGAATGAGCGCCTACTCAGGAGTGGACAGATCAACATCGATCTCAACCGACGATATAAGAGGCACAGTCTTTCGTATCTTAGAAGTATGCATAACGTAACCTACAAGTAGTTGTATTGTAGCCTAGTAGCAGACACAACTCAGTCGCTCCCTCCCTTCAGCCACCATCTCACTCATTGACGACCGCCTACAATTGCCACTCCAACCATCCGCAAACCATGCACCTTGTCTTTAATGGTGAACACATCTCTACGTTGCAAGCCATAACCCCAGTGGATTTACCTCTTCAAGGATCACCGTCGATCAGCGATCCGCCTCTCTACCGTTAGCCCAAATGGTGGCCGAAGCCCGAAAGTCGAAGCCTTGCACCTTCGGTTCATGTGCAAAGACCTCAAGGCCTTTCCTTAACTGAGTCCGATCGGATCGTTTTTCTCTTTGGTCTGCGCTTGAAATTTAGTTATATCCAACCTTCCATCAATCAAGGGACTCTATATTGGCAGACAGACTAAATCCTGCCACGTGTCGGGCCGCGATTTTCGCGCCAAAACTTGCATTTAAGTTTGTTGATTCGTCTTAACAAACATTGAAGAAACTTTTGTGCATTATCTCACTTCTATGCACGACTGCCTCGCAAACAAATAATACCTTAGCAAAAAAATAGACCCAAAGTCACAATATCATAGAGTTTCAAAACTGCTTTACACTTTTCTTTTCTTTTTTTTTTGTTAGAGAAAAGCAGCGAGCTGTTGGCTACGTTTATTTTTTTTAAAATGATCCTAACTAAAAATATAAAATAATTAAATTTCAAACTTTGAAATTTCATACATAAATTATTAAGTCTTATCCTACAAAAGCACTCTCGGGTAAGTTTTATACTTTCGCTACACCTTGTCCCGAAGTGCAATTTCCATGCATGGACTAAATTAAATGCCATATTTACACTTCTCTCCCTTTTCTCTCTCTCTCTCTCTCTCTCTCTCTCTCTCTCTATGTGGCCACTTCTACTCCGGGTCAAAGAGGGTGGATTATACCCACATGGTGGGTGGGAATAAAAAGCGCGTAGTGGATAGTACGTGTCATTTGCCTTAACAAAATATTTAAAAAAAAAACAACAGGAACAATGCCTTCCATACATTCTATGCTGCAGTGCAAATTAAAGCTCACATTCTAATCTTTTTATAATTTTATCATTCTACTTGTCTTATTATTCTTTTTACTAAAGTTTTTTGAGATTTTATCAAACCTTAGATTGCCAAATTATAAAATTTACACCCCTATATGGAGTTACAAATAGTATTTTTTTAAAAAAGAAGAAGAAAATACTATATATACACCTCATATAATTAATGATACTCACGACTTTAAGATGATGTTAGCTGAGGGATAATGAATATTAAGATAATATTTTTTTATCCCTGAAATAGTTTACTATTTCAGAATAGTGAGGAATAAATTAAAATTCTGTTTGACTTGTAATGCAGCTATTTTCAGGAATAATTAAAATTGTGCTTAGTTAATTTTATGGAATAGTATAGTAGAAAAAGGTGATTGTGGAATTTGAAATAAAATATAGTTTAATACAAATAATTTATTATAAAAATAATTTTTTTTCAAATTATACTTAAACTTAAATTTAACAAAATTAATTTATTATAGTATTTAAGTATAAATAGTATGTACCAATGTAATAAAATTAATTATTTTTATACTAAAACTAATTTATTACAACACGTAATATATCATGTCTATATATTTTACTTTAATTCAATTTATGACCTTAATAAAACTTGAAATTATCGTGACAAAAATATCATAACAAAAAGTATACTCATTTGGTGCAATAGTGAGGATTATCCTCACTTTATCCCCGAACCAAACGGGTGTCAGGATTTAATTTTTTTTAATTTTTAGTTGAACAAAAATTGATAAGACTAGTAAATAGATCCCGGCCATCTAAAGACTA
Source organism: Ananas comosus (assembly GCF_001540865.1). NCBI lineage: Eukaryota > Viridiplantae > Streptophyta > Magnoliopsida > Poales > Bromeliaceae > Ananas > Ananas comosus. The sequence goes on from NC_033628.1 coordinate 7,684,913, forward strand.
ATGTGTAAATCATATAGTTAATTGCTAGGTGTAAAGACAATATTGTTGGAGAAAAAAAAAAAAAAAAGCACACTAGGTTTCAAAGAGAAATGCTAAATTTACCACCAAAGAGTGTATATTATAATTAATCCCTACAATCCCATTGGATTTTAATCCCTACAATCTCTCATCCAAGGAATATAAGATTTAATTACTATCCCTTTTGATTTTAGTAGTAGAAATTTTTTTTTATTTTAAAAAGTGTTAATTAGATTAGTAAAGAAGAGAAAGGTATGAGATTGGGATGGTAATTGGATTACAACCTACTTCGGGTTGTCCTCATGTAGACCTAGGATTTAAAAGGTTAATATTTACATAGAACCCCCTCAACCATGGGACATTTAAACTATACCACTTATCCATTTTCAATTAATCCTTTAACTTTAACTTATTCATTTTTAAGGTAAAATGTATAGAGACCACATGAACTTTAGTTTTTTTTTTTTTTTTTTTAATTTTGACAATTATATTTTCTAAACATTCTCAATTAATTTAATAAATCTCTTTCTCAGTAGAACTTACTAGTGACACCATCATTTTGATCAAATATATATCTTTCGTATAATCCTACAAAACTGTAAAATATAAAAATTTTTTGATTCTTTTCTAGTTGATCTGATAATTAATTTTGATGATAGAAAAGTAGTTGAAAACAAACTTTTATTCTTTAATATTTTTTTACACGTTAGAATTATAAAAAAAAAATATTTATTTCTTGTTTTGTGTTTAGAAGCTTTATAAAAACTATATACAATACATATGGTAATAAAAAAAAAAAAAAAAATTATGTGACCGATAATTTTGATTAAAGAGATGGATCTATTTAACTATTTGATAAAGTTAAGGAGTCTAACTGTCAAAATTAAAAATTTAAACGTTTGTTTACAAACCAGCTAAAGTTCAGGGGTTCTTTGTAGATTTTTTCTTTTTCTATTATGTAACTTAAAATTAAGCCAAATTAAGTTATAAGTTTTAGTAATTTTTCATTTTTTTTTATATATAGATTATAAACCAGTGAGAACTGATGAAGTAGTTAATTGTCATAAAATTTTAATTTAATTTTCAATAATCTAAAATGAAATTAAATAATTATAAATTTTAAAACTAAAAGTTAAAGCCATGAAGAATTAAGGAAGGCCTTCTCAAACTGGCATGCACCCTTTTATACTAACTACTAACTTGTATACTCACTCAACCAAAAAAAACAAAACATAATAACAAAACTCAATTTCACCTTTAATAAAAATTAAATTAAAAAAACAAACTACACTTAAATAAAATAATAAAAGTATAATAATAAGTGGGGTAGGGGGGGGGCATCTTTGGATCCTTTGCTACACCCGAAGCTTTTATGTGCCTCCACCTAACGCTGGTGTATTTTTGCTTTTCTCTTCCCACCCCCTCCCCNTATATTGCGTGGGAAATGAATCTATATCTTTCCCCACCCCCCTCTCTCTCTCTCTCTCTCTCCTCTCTCACTCCACTTTCTCTCTCCTCCATTGCTCTCTCTCTCTTTCTCTCTCCTCCTCTTCTCTCTTCCCGAAGTGGACAGCGCAGGGTACAACCGAGGCAGTAATAGGAAGAGAGAAGTAGGCCGTAGCTTGCGCAGAGGAGAGCAATAACTACCCCTCCCACCCCTCCTCTCTCTCTTTCTCTCTCTCTCTCTCTCTCTCTCTCTCTCTACAGTGGTGTGTTCGAACTAAGTAGTGGAATAAGAGGATCCACTCTCGTGGGTGAAATCCACAAACCCCAGCAGCGAGATCCGCCGCTCAAATCCCCGGTTTTGATTCCGCATTTGATATAGTAAGCTACCGCCATGGATGAGTCCTTACGCCTCTCTTTCTCTCTGTCATTTCAAGCTGTTTGTAGCTAAAAAAAGGGGATTTTTATGGGTTTTTCTTTCCAGGGCATCGTCAAGTTGGAATCTTGCGATTGGGTTTTGGATCGATTAAGTGAAATGTTGCTAAATTTTGTTCTCGCCTTAGTTTTTAATCGTTTTCTCTAGTTTTTATCTCGTATTTTGCTTCGATTCTGCGGTTATATTGTTAGTTGGACCTTCTCCAATTCACAGAGTCTATGCTGTGTTTCCTTTGAATACTTGGATTTTTTTTTTCTTTTTTTCTTTTTTTTAAAGCTTTTCTCCCACAATTAAGTGTTGTTGGAGTCGGTTTTCTTATGTAATTTGGCTTTCAAGCGATTGCGATCAATGCACTCAATCTGTTTGTTGACTTGCCGATTTTAGCTTTTGTTTTTATTGCATGCCCCTTTTTTTTCAAAAAAAAAAAAAAAATCAAGTGAGGTTTGGCTTATTCGGATCTTTTATTTTTATTTTTTTCGTTTTTTATTTCATCCGTCATAATTGTTATTTAGAGTGGAAGCAAAACGGGTATAAAATTGGTTGCAGGTGCCACTCGTAACAAATATGAATAATTTATTTGGCTCATTCATAATAACATCTTATTTTTCATCTTATTCCAGTTAAATATTTAATTTATGAATTTAGGTTGCAAATCTTCAGATGCATCTTTTCACCATTGGAGTTCTTTTTTTACCTCTCTAGTACATGTTTGATGCATCTTATGAATGTAAGAATTTCTTCCTTCATGTGGTACACTCTCCATATTGGAGTGGTTAATGGATGTTTCCAATCACAACCTATAATCACTTAATTTGCCTCTCTGTGGGTCTTAATAATCCATGCCCCACCATTCTTTACATCCACAACTACTTTGCGCCATATCGACTCTTTTAGGTACTTCTTTAATGGCTATTGTTGTTGAGTTCTTTTGGCTTGTATTGCGATATGGACTGGATCTCAATACTGATAGCTTTTGTGGGTTACCATGAAATAGTTCTAAATACTTATTAGTGTTGGTATATGTTGGTTAGGTAGGGATGCTTTACTTGTGCATGTCATTTAGCTGTCTTGTTCCTTCTTTGTCTTGGGTTTTACTTCAATTGATTACTGGGGTTTTTTGAAGGCTGTATTCTACCTGATGATACATATTTTTATCTACCTAATTTTATCTTGCAGTTGAATTTTATTTATCCTAGCTGGATGTAAGTATTCTCTTTTAGATATATATGGACTGTTTTTTTAAACTTGAACAAATTTGAAGTCAAACTCCAACATAAGAAACTTATTTTGGGTGCTAAAGTTCTCCAGTAATTTTCACTGTAATTCCCTTTACTAGTTGACTGTATTTTGTTCTTTTAGGAAATCGCTTTCTAGTTATGATGTCTACTGCATTCGCTCTGTTTAGGATAAACTTCAAACTATTATTGGCTGTTCTTTTTCCAACATCTCTTGCTCTATTTTTCAGAATCAGTAATTACTTCTATTTTTTCTTTGTATTCCTAGTCAACCTTTTTTTTTTAAAAAAAAATCTGATAATGATGAAAATGATTTCAAATTTTCAGCTCATTTCGTGAGAGATATAAGTTTAAAATGGATCGCCGCTGGCCATGGAAGAAGAAATCTTCTGAGAAAGCATCTACAGCAGATTCATTGAATGCAACTTTACCTAGTTTGGATGGCAACCAAGCAGATCAGGTTCATTCACCTTTGATTGAAATGTAGTTTTTCCTGATTGTAGTGTGTTGTGCCTTTTTCGCTATCTTCCATTGCCTGTTGTCTTTCTATTTTACCTTGTTTAGCCTTTTCTGTTCTAAAAACTGCATTTCAGGAGTTTGAGATCATCAATATTTGCTTCAATGATCATTAGGATTGTTGGTTAAAACTTCATTTTGAAAAAAGAGGGACACACCGTTCATCATATCAACTTTCTTCAGCCAATTTACTTGTTGTAAAAATTCTCTCTAGTTTAACTTGTTAAGGGTAATTAAACTAAGGATATTTTAATTTGACTGCATCAGTGCAATCCTCCATTTGTATAATACTCACTTTCAGATCATGCAAAGGTTTGCTGTCTTGTTTGCTAATAAAACTGCCCCTGATATTGTCTTTAAGTGCTAAAATCATAATACCTTGCATTTGGGTCATGTAATCCTTTGGTATTTTTGTCATGGAAGTCAGCATCTTTTGTTGAGGATCATTATCCATGTTATTGGGGATCGAAAGGACAAAAATCTATCATCTAACTGCTTGTTGTTATTTGTTTGTCATTACTTTAGGATCATTATCCTGGATATTAGCGACTGGAAGGCCAGAAATGTGACACCTCAGTAGTCCATATTGGATTATGCAGGAGAATGTGAGGGTTATATATGTGATGGGCATATTAGGACTAATAACTGGGTTAAGCATTTTGGGCTAGTGATTTGGGCCCAACAAGTTAGTAGTGTTGGTGGGTCGGATCGTTACAGTTGGTGTCAAAGCTAGATTACTAGCCGGTAGTGTGAGATGAGTCTTACACCGCCTGGTGAATCTTGAGCTATGTATGTGATTGGGGCCGGGCTGTCGAGAATGTCAGGCCTAAACAGAGGGAGCATGTTGCACCCCAATAATCCCACATCGGATTATGTGGTAGAATGTGAGCGTTATATATGTGATGGACACACTAGAATTAATAACTATGTTCAAGCATTTTGGGCCATTGGTTAGGGCCCAACAAGTTATTAGTGCTAGTGGGCTGGATTTTCACAAGAATCTGTCATTCAACTGTTTGTATTTATTTGTTTTCCATTATTGATGGAATTAGTCTTACTGCTACTTATTGAGAATTTAGATCTATCTTAGCTTGTTTGCTTTTTTACTTTCTTTTAGGAGCGATTTTAACCCTTATCCATTCATTCACCTGATTCTTGTTTGCTTTCATCATCTGATCAGATTTATATGTATGTTTTTTATCTGATCAAGGAGTTGCTCACTATCATTTACTTACTCCCCTTTCTTCTCTCACTTTACATATTCAGTTTTAAGTTATGCTCCGTGGCATGTTATGAGTGAGCTATCTATTTATGATTATTAACACAACATTTACATGCCCTTTGCATGATAATCCAAATTATTTTCATGTCGTCTTAATCTTCCAGGATCAATAAGATCCTTCTTCACTATTCTTCATTTGAGATGTTCGATTCTCAATGAAACTGTTTTTATGTTGATTTGCTACTAGAATAACTGCATCTTCTTTCATGTGTTTCTTTAATGTATTTAATCTTCTATTTATGATCCTCAAAGAATGGAAATAAAGTATACTATCGCCTTTAAATGTACATGTAAAAGTTTAAATATTCTAAAATGCTGATAAGCAGGTTTAAGACTTCCTTGGAAAGCTCCTTTATGTGAAATCGACACAAACTGGATTTGCTAGAAAATTCAGGAATTCTGCACTGCTAATTGGTAGAAACTGTATTGGTAGGAACTGTAGATTTAATTCACACAATATGAAAGGCCTTAATGGAGGACCTTGAGCATAGTACAACTGTTTTAATTGGACTTGGGGGCTTGAAATAGAGTAGAGACTTTATTCTAAATGTTAAAAGAATGTTAGAGAGAGCCACTTAACCTAATGGTCTGCGACTGAATACAATTTCATATACTATTGTAAGCACAAATAACAAGTTTAACCAATAAAGCAACAGTAACTGCATTGACAGTGTTGTGATCTCTGTCTCATCTGTTGATGATGATCTCTGTTTCATTACCTTTTTGTGATTTTCTTAGGCAGCATTCTACTTTCTTTACTGTCATCTTTTTTTCTTTTTTTTCCCCCTTTCTTTATCATGAGTTTTCCTTTTTCTATATTTTTATTTGATACTGGAATATATATATGTAAACTGTAAAAGAAGCTCTCACGTGTTTGAAGCACTTGAATTTTGATGTTCATGACTGTCGACCAACTCGAATGTGCACAACATTACTCATTTCCAATCACATTGCATAACCGAGCTATTATCTGTGGTATAATAGTTTGATTGGATTAAGACACCATTCAATTTTTGTCTTTTTTTATGTAATTGGACATTAGTCTAGTTTCGTTTAATTCCTAGTCATTATACTTCAATTGCAACTTAAGTGCAGGATGCTAGTTGCTAACAATTGGCTTGCCAAAAACTTTTTTTCTGTAAATTTCTTGATTCAATTTAGTTCCTCACCATTTTTAGTTACTCTACTAGTTGGATCTAGTTTTATATGGAATATGTTACTACTAAGTAAATTGGAATGCCCTATCCTATCTTCCTCAAACTTAATCCCGAACTAGATGGCAAATTACATTTTAACTTAGTTCTTTGTCAGCGGGGCCTTCACGCTTTTCTTGTTTAGGACTATGTTGCATCAATCAGAATTTATACCTGAAAAGGATGAATTTAAATTATTCAACCACTATAGATGAAATATCAGGATTAATCATCCCTTCTTTCGACTTTTTGGAGTTCCATGCTACCAATTTACTCCATCCAAGTGGTCTAATACAAATATATTAAACATTACTTACTTTTCAACGTACTCATCTCACTTAGTTATCGTAATTTCCTACTAGTGTACAATTGCTTTTGTGCTACCTCTCCTTTGTTGTATATTCTTCTTTATTCCTCCTATAGATTGCAGAAGATCATGATAATATCATTCTTGACAAATACTTGACAAAAATCAATCCTTTATTTGCAGGAAAATTCTAAAACTGTTAGTCACGTGCAGATTTCCCCAGAAACATATGCTTATTTCACTGATTTGGAAGAACAGGTGAAGATCTTAAATGAAAAGGTCGGCGTCTTAAATGAGAAACTCTCTGCCGCAGAATCTGAGATGACTACCAAAGAAACTCATGTAAAGCAGCATGCTAAAGTTGCTGAAGAAGCAGTCTCAGGTATGACAACCATTTACTTCATGTTAATCAGTTATTTTAGATTCTTTGCATAATTTATACTTATTTTACTATGGGTCTCTTAGAAATTTAGTTGAAAAATGCCCCTTATTTTGATTACAGTTCTCAAAGTTTCAATTTAGCAATTTAGTCCCTGAAGTTTGTAACATGTAGCAATTAAAGTCCTCTCAGTCTATCGTCTAAGAAGGCACCATATCAGCATCCTTATTTCAGTTAGCTGACATGGCCTTTTTCTGACATTTTGATTTTTTAACGATGACGCTAAGGTGACATTCCCTTTAGATGGTAGGCCAATGGTAGAGCTGAAATGCTATGGGGAGCATACTTTAGCGACTAAAAATAAGGGTCAAGCTAGGACTGAATTCCATAATAATTAACCATTTTTGGAAGATTTCTACTTTAGCATAATCACATATTTTATGTACTCCAATCTTTTTCTTGTAGGTTGGGAGAAAGCAGAAGCAGAAGCCACTGTGCTAAAGCATCAACTCGAAACTGTTACACTATCAAAGCTAGCGGCTGAAGAACGATCAGCTCATCTTGATGGCGCTTTAAAGGAGTGCATGAAACAGATAAGGAACGTAAAAGAAGAGAGTGAGCAAAAGCTGCACGATGTAGTATTTGCTAAAACCAAACAGTGGGAAAAAGTTAAGGCTGAGTTTGAAGCCAAAATAGTTGATTTCGAGCAGGAGCTTCTCAGGGCTTCCGCTGAAAATGCCGCACTATCGAGAAGTCTTCACGAACGCTCAAACTTGCTGATGAAAATCAGTGAAGAGAAATCGCAAGCAGAAGCCGAGATCGAATTGTTGAAGAGCTCTATTCAATCGAGCGAACGGGAAATAAACTCATTTAAGTACGAGCTTCATGTTATCTCGAAGGAGCTGGAGATCCGCAACGAGGAGAAGAACATGAGTATGAGATCTGCTGACGTGGCAAACAAGCAGCACTTAGAGGATGTTAAGAAGATTTCAAAATTGGAAGCGGAGTGTCAAAGGTTACGTGGCTTAGTACGCAAGAAGTTGCCTGGGCCTGCTGCAATAGCACAGATGAAGCTTGAAGTTGAGAATCTGGGTCGAGATTTTGGTGAAAATAATAGATTGCGTCGATCTCCTGCCAAGAGTTCGAGCCCTCATCCTACTTCACCTCCACCTCCTGACTTTTCTTTGGAGAATTTAAATCATTTCCAAAAGGAGAATGAATTTCTAACTGCTCGTTTACTAACAATGGAGGAGGAAACTAAGTTACTGAAAGAGGCATTATCCAAACGTAATAGCGAGTTACAGGCGTCAAGAAACATGTGCGCTAAGACGACAAGCAAGCTCCGGAGCTTGGAAATGCAGTTAGTGGGCCTGAACCAGCAGAAATGCCCATCAGGTACAAATATGGATATCCAATTTGATGGCCCATTAAGCCAGAACGGGAGCAACCCGCCGAGTTTGACCTCTATGTCTGAGGATGGTGTGGATGATGAAGGAAGTTGCTCAGAATCTTGGGCCACTGCTTTAATATCCGAGCTTTCACAGTTCAAGAAGGAAAAATATGGTGGAAAGGGCAATAAAACTGAAAATTCAAACCATTTGGAACTTATGGATGACTTTTTAGAGATGGAGAGACTAGCTTGTCTATCAGCTGATTCCAATGACAAGATGAAAACCGAGAATGCTTCTACTGCTTTAATGGTTGCCATGAAAAGTGACGAGAATGGTAAAGAATCAATTCCTCCTCTTCCTTTCGAAAGTCCATCTTCTTCTACCAATCCAAAACAAATTGGTTCTCCACTTTTGAAGCTTCAATCGAGAATAGCTTCTACATTTGACTCGCAAGACCTGAAGAATGATGTTGGCAAAGTATTAGAGAACATCAGATCTATTCTAAAGGATATTCAAGATGAGCTACCCCAGAATTCTGAATCTTGCATCAGCTATGAACCTTCAAAATGTCATGAAGAGATGGAAGAAGTTACAGAAAGAGAAACTCCATCGAAAGAAGGTGGTAATTTAGAGAATGGCACTAAGGATGGGATAGATCAAGAATTAAGAAATGCTATTTCCCAAATTCATGAATTTGTTACACTACTTGGTAAAGAAGCCATGGAAATTCAAGGTAGGCCTTCGGACTATAATGGACTTTGCAAAAAAATAGAACAGTTTTCTACATCAGTTGAGAAAGTGCTCTCTAACGAGAAAAGTTTATATGACATTATAATTGCCCTATCCCAAGTCTTATCTGAGACCAGTGAGCTGAATTTTATCATGTCGAGTGATAAAGCCAATGAAGGTGAAAACAATAATTTGGATTGCGTGGACAAGGTAACATTACTGGAAAATAAAGTGGCTGTGCATGAAAAACCAATGAAAGAGAATTATTCGGAACTTTGTTCACTTATGCCCCATTCGTCTTCTGATCCCGAATTTGAAGGGCCCAGTGGTTCTGGCTTCGAATTAAAGAGTACTGTACCGAATTGTCCACCTGACGATTATGAGCAATTGAAAAATGAAAAGAAAAATATGGAGGTAGAATTAGCAAAATGTAATGAAATGTTGGAACATACAAAGCTTCAGTTGGGTGAAATGGAGCAAAATTTGGCAGAGGTTAATTCTCAATTAGCTGCCAGCGAGAAATCAAACAGCTTAGCTGACACACAACTGAAGTGCATGGCCGAGTCGTATAAATCGCTTGAATCACGAACATCAGAATTAGAAGCTGAACTGAACTCGTTGCTGACTAAAATGGAATCTCTGACCAGCGAACTTCTTGAAGAAAGGCAAAGCCATCAGGAAGATTTGGCCAAATACAAAGATCTTCAGGAGCAGATGGAAAGGTTGGTTTTTAAGTTATCTTCTAAAACAAACTTTCATTGTTGATCTAGCTTTTCATGTGCTTGATTTTTATTTTCTTTCTATTTATCTAATTGTTAAATTGTTTTTTTTTTTCCATCTCTCTTCTTGATTCCTTATTTACTTTTCCACTTATTCTAGGATCGAGAAGAATTCGATGTCTGTGGATGGTGATATTGATATCAAGTCGAAACAGGTAAGATGTTAAAATCCGGATAAATCTAATAAAATTTGGACGTATAGCAGCAAAAATAATCATCACTAAAATCGAGTGGAATGATCTTGATTTCATTTATTTCCTGAGCTTCTATACAATCCATTTGCCGGAATGATGAATGCTTATCCCCTGAATGTCTTAATTAGTTTATCAAAGCTTGTTTTCACTCATTTCTTTCAACTCACACAACTCTTGATGAGGGGCTTGCTGGCATACATTATGGTAGTAAACTATTTTCCGATTCTGATTCCCCTACCTATTTTGGAGGGAGAGTTGACTAGTCCTCTCGACTCTTTGCTTAAAACCGTGCAAAATTGTGATCATTCTATGTAATAGCTAGATGATGTAAGACAATGTTTTTTACAAACGTGTAGATGGGTAAGAAATCATTTTGCTTGCGGAACAAATAGTGGATTGATTTTGATTAACTTGCCAAGGTTGTGATTTAAATTTGATCCGAGCTTACAACTGGATTTTACTGAGTCCGCGTGAATTTTCGCAGACTCGAGTCTATTTGGGTTTGTTTTAGTCAACTATGTGAGTACTTAAGATATGGTCTAGGCGCCAATGTTGTTATTAGTAAACATGAGTTGGAAAGGCACATGGTTGCTTCCGGTCGAAGTATCCTTCATTTATACACGTGGCTTTGCTGTCATCAATGTTTGCCAGTTCACATAGTCTTGGTTCTTTATTTCCTAACACTGCTGGCTTGCCTCTATTCCTCGAGTTGAACTTTAGCTAGTATTGATTTCTTCTGGCTTTCTTTTGTCCCCTTTTGTCCTTCTTTCGCGGTCTTATCTGCGTACTGATATGTTAACATATGTAGATTCAACCCAAAACGAATAATTAGTCTTGGTTCACCCCCTAGTAAGGATCTGTAACTTCAGAAGCCAGAGCTATTGCAAATTACTTGATATATACATATGGATTATAAAGGAGCCCCTAAAAATTTCTGGTAACTTTACAAACACCACGATGACAGGAGACAGAGATAGCAGCTGCAGCTGAGAAGCTCGCGGAGTGCCAGGAGACCATCCTCCTCCTTGGCAGGCAGTTGCAAGCCTTGCGCCCCCCTGCAGAGCCTACGAGTTCCTCCCCAAACAACAATAATCGGTACCAAATGGACGATGATAATTTCGAAGATGAACCAGGCCCCAGCAGCATTTTCCGTCTAGCCACTCACTCCCAACAGCCGTCGGACCAATATGAATTTGAAAATGCTGCATCTCCCAATATTACTCAGAGAGGAGCTGAATCTCCCAGGAATGGCTGCAGTGTACAAAAAAGCCCTTCTGATACCGAATCAAGCCCCTTCTCGAACTCGCCCATCAGCTCGAAGCGCCAAAAGCACAGGTCATCACGAAGCCCATCCGCCGCTGCCGTGTCAAATCCTCTGCCAGAGAAACATGGGCGGGGTTTCAGCAGATTCTTCTCAAAGGGAAAGAGCGAACATTAGAGCATTCTATTTCCTTTTTTGCCCCCCACCGCAGAAATATCAATGGTGGAGTAATGGTTTCGTTGTGGTTGATCGAAAGGGCGATTATTTGTTTAAACTCTCTCTTGAAAGCCTCTAGTATGTGGTTTTCTAAGTAACCTGCTTGAGTTCCTGCAATTACTGGTAATAAGAACTTGCTCGTAAAATCACTTGTAATCATCAATTTGTTTTTTCCTTTTCTTTTTTGGGGTTGTGGATTGGCTTGAGATCTCGCGTGCTGCGCTAAACCTCACTGTATATGGGGATAAAGAAGGACATGATTGTTTTCTCCCTCTCTTTGTTCGATTGTTCGAAAGGATGGAGTACTTGTATTTTATTCTTTTCAGCTGTTTGTTGTAGATGCATAATTAATCTGCATCTAAAAAACTGTTCCATTTGCTGTTCAGGGTGGGTTTCCTTCGTATGGAAATTCCATCGTTTTGTGTAAAAAGATCATGTTCTGGCATGGCATAGAAGTTCTACTGAAGTTGCACAACTTGGTGCGCTAAAGTAAGCATTTGAGCATTTGATCTTTGCATCTCTTTTCGGTACAAAGGTGTTACTGGAATATCAGCAAAGAACTATTTCGCATTCTCGGCCGGGCGTAAATAGCCATCTAAATTTTAATTTTTTTTTTATTTACTATCTAAATTTTTAAAATTTTACAATGAACCCTCTAAGTTTATATTCAATTAATTCAAAGTGAATAACATTAGTAAAACTAGCAACTTATTCGTGCAATGCACAAAAACAAAACAAATTTTAAATATATTTTTACATTGGTGTAATATTTTTTTTTAATATTATAGTTCATGTATAATGCTTTTTTTTTGAATGTTAATGAATGAAATTATAGTTTGTCCTCAAGTTTGTTAAAATGATAGAAATGTTTTGGTGCTAGATGTTTTTTTGTACCATACTAAAATTGTTTTTTAAATCTTGATTTAATTATTTAGGTTTCTAGCATTTGTGAAGAAGATACATGAAAATAATTTATACAAATATTGAGAAAAACTGAGAGCAATATTTGGAATCTAAGAATTTTATTAAATATTATAATAGCTTAAATTGTTGATATGCAGCAATTAATTTACAACTCGAAATATCTAACATTCCTCATAAATAATTTTCTTTGTGTTGCTAATATATTGGCAGATAAAACCCAGCTGAAATGCTTTAGGAGTACTAAAAAGTTGGTGCTTCCAACTTTTTGGTCGTTGGATCCATTTGGATCTAATCTTTTGGCCGTTACATCCAAGTGGCTCAAAAGTCAACAATAGTGGCTCAATGTGGGTCCCCTATTATGCATTATCCAAGCTACTAAAAAGTAGATCTAAAGATCAAAAAGTTGGAGTTAATACTTTCATAAGCATCCTAGGTGAACAAGGAGGGGAATAAGAAGAGTAAGAGCCTTATTTCTTTCTTGTTAACAATCAAAAAAGAAAATTCTAGTTTAAATTCTAGTTTCCCTCTTAATGGGTTATTCTAAGACCATTGCTCAAGTAAGACCATTGCTGTCCATTTTTGAATCACTTAAAAAACATGCCAAATCTAACAAGGGGTAGATTAGAGTAACTCAATAAGAAATCTATCCATTCAGGCAATAATTAAACAGGCAATAATGCGATGCAAACAGCTAAATCTAAGGTGCATGGTACCTATAAGGAGTGTAGCCTCACCACGTAGTCCACTCTAGCACGCTATCTAGCTAGTTCTATCCGCAAGACAAATACACGCACATCTCATGTTACACGTACATCTCATGTGATTAGGATATGATCTGATGGAGTTAACAACTAGCAAATGCACATGTAATCAATCATGTCTGTACTAGAATGCTTATGAACACACTCTCAATGAGTCATGCTATACATTTTACTCGATATGCAATACCTTGACACCTTCAGTGCCTCAAACACGAACTGACTAACCCACTGACCAACTAATAAACATCACTAAGTCTGTACCACCCATCTCTGAGCACGAGCATGCCACTTTAAAGTGGCTTGTCATAGCATATCCACACTCATTGGTCCTACTTGAGCAAACTCTAGCGTTATGCTCCAAGTTGGGGTTCTGCTTTTCATCCTCATTGATACTAACGGAGCAAACACTAGCATAATATCTGTTATATTAGGTTTAAATTTGTAGTTTTCTAAATTGGAGTTAAATCTTAATCTAATTGGGATTGGATATAATTTAGATTTAATTTGGCATATATGAATTATAATTAGGAGTGTAATTTTAATTGAATTAGAATTAGAGTTTAGTTAGGAGACGTGCATTATATATACATGCTACGGCCAAGTTAACGATGTCGCGACCAAAAATTAAGAAGCCATGTAAATTTGATCAAGAGCATGTTGATAGTCCGTACGGATGAAGCCGCGGCGACAAAAATTAAGAAGCCTTCCTATGCCTATTCCATACGGCTCAATTAAGTGTTACATATTGGAGAGAGCCAAGGTCTTGAGAGGAGCCGTGAGCACTAATTAAGGCCAATTTGTGGTCCGTACAGATCGGAGACAGAAGACACTTTGGAGTTGCTTTGTTGCAGCGTTTCCAATCTATTTAGAGTTTGGGGTCTTTTGAGAGATCTTCTTTGTACTCCGCCTTTCGACATTAATAAAGTATTTGCACCGTCTTCACTCATGGACGTAGGCCGTTGGCCGAACTACGTAATTATCGGTGTGCTATTTCCTTTTCTTTTTTCGTTTCCTGCATTAAATTATTTTCTGGATCTAATTTTCGCCGTTCCAATTTTAACAAACTGGTATCAGAGACTTTCTATTCTCTTTGTGGATTAAGATGATGACGAAGTTCGAGATTCAGAAATTTGACAGGACCAATAGTTTCGCATTATGGGAAGTCAAGATGCGTGCTGTATTGACGCAGCAAGGATTGCAGAAGGCATTGTTGGGAAAAGAAAAGACGTCCGATTCTTTGACGGTTGAGCAGAAGGAGGCGATTGATGACAAAGCTCTTACGGCAATACAATTATGTTAATCCGATGAGGTATTGCGCGAGGTCTAGAATGAAAAGACCGCTGTAGGGCTTTGGCTTAAATTGGAGTCTCTCTACATGACGAAATCTCTCACCAACAAGTTATATTTGAAGCAACGTCTCTTCATGTTGCGCATGGCGGAAGGTACCTCTATTAAGTTGCATTTAGATGAATTTAATTCTATTATTATGGATCTCCGCTCGATAGATGTCAAAATCGAGGAGGAGGATGAAGCCTTTTTATTATTATGTTCTCTACCGCCCTTTTATAAGAATTTTTGTGAGACCTTCTTATTTGGACGAGATACTCTATGTCTCAATGATGTTAAATCCTCTTTACTTTCAAAAGAGAGAATTGACATGCAGATAAGCAACGAGACAAGTGGAGTTTCAGGACAAGGTTTGGTCGCTAGAAGGAGGTATCGGGAAAATAGTTCCGGTAATAGAGGTACATCTAGATCAAAGTCAAAGCACAAGAATCTGATTTGTGGTTATTGGAAGAAAAATGGTCACATAAAAGCTGATTGTTTCAAGTTGAAAAATAAAGAGTAGCGGAAGAATAATGGTGATAAAAATTAAGGTCAGAAAAACACCAATACTGAAGCAGAAACAAGTGTTGCGGCAGGAGAATCAGATAAAAATGATATCGTCTTCACGGTTACGGATAAGACACGTAGATAGGATGAGTGGCTTATGGACTCTGCATGTTCCTTCCATATCTGCACGCATAGAGAATGGTTCTCGACATACAAGCCTATTGAAGGTGGAAATGTATTAATGGGAAATCACTCAAAGCGTACAGTTATTGAAATTGGCACTTTTTGGGTACGGATGTTCGATGGAGTAGTGAGGACTATATCTGAGATTCGGCATGTTCCGGATATGAGAAAAAATCTTATCTCATTGGGTACACTTGACACAAAAGGCTTTAAGTATTCTTCAGTTGACGGATTAATGAAGGTTACTAAAGGGAATCTTGTAGTGATGAAGGCCAAGTTGTCCGACATGTTATATGTTCTACAGGGTTCCACTGTGACAGGTTCAGTATCGGTGACTTCTTCCTCTATGTCAAATTCGGATAGCACCAGATTATGGCATATGTGACTGGGCCATATGAGTGAATATGGTATGATGTAGTTGAGTGAGAGAGGTCTACTTGGTAGTCAGAGTTTAGAAAAGTTAGATTTCTGCGAGCATTGTGATTTTGGCAAACAAAAAAGAGTCAGCTTTAAGGCCGCAGTTCACCAGACAAAAGGTACTATGGACTACATTCATTCTGATTTTTGGAGACCCTCTCGTACTCCCACTCATGGTGGTGCTACATATATGTTAACTTTTATTGACGATTATTCTCGTAAAGTGTGGGCGTTCTTTCTGAAAAATAAGGATGAGGTGTTTAATTATTTCAAACAGTGGAAAGTCATAATTGAGAAGCAAACTGAAAAGAAGATCAAGAGATGAAGGACCGACAATGGTTTGGAATTCTGTTCGTCGGAGTTTGAAGAATTTTGCAAGAAGAAAAGGGATCGTTCGACATAAGACCATTAGGCATACTCCACAGCAGAACGGGGTGGCCGAACGGATGAATAGAACTCTTTTGGAGAGAGCTCGTTGTATGCTCTCTAATGCTGGCTTAGCGAAGAGTTTTTGGGCAGAGACGATCTCTACGGCATGCTATTTGGTGAATCGATCTTCACATTCAGCACTTGATTGCAAAACTCCGAAGGAGGTATGGTCTGGTAGCCCTTCTGATTATTCTAATTTGCGAATATTTGGTTGTCCTGCTTATATTCATGTTAATAAAGGCAAGTTAGAATTTAGGGCTAAAAAGTGCATTTTTATTGGTTATGCATCGGGGGTTAAGGGATATAGATTGTGGTGTCCTGAATTGTCTTACATTTGATAAAGCTGCTATGTTATATCCTAACCGTAATTCTTCTGATGAGACCCTGAGTGCTAGCAAGCAGGTGGAGGTAGAGGCCGATATAGTTCAGTTGCAGGATTTTTCTCAGTCAGAACAAGTTCAGTTGGCAGACACCTCAGTAACTGAAACCCCACAAATTGAGAGGCAGAGCATTGCTACAAGCAGAGCGAGGAGACAGATCAAACCACCGTAGAGATATGGTTATGAAAATATGGTTGCTTACGCTATTTCAGTGGCACAAGATACAAAAGAAGAAGGTGAACCTTTTACATATAATCAAACTATTTCTGGTGCCAGTTCTGCAGAGTGGTTGGTGGCGATGAATGAGGAGATGGAGTCTCTCCATAAGAATCGCACATGGGAGTTGGTAAAACAGCCTATAGGTAAGAAAATTGTTGGCTGTAAGTGGGTCTTCAAGAAAAAGGACGGAATCCCCAGCGTGGAAGATACAAAGTATAAAACTCGTTTAGTTGCTAAGGGCTACAGTCAGGTAAAAGGTATTGATTTTAATGATATTTTCTCACCCGTCGTGAAGTATACTTCTATTCGTGTTCTTTTATTGTTAGTAGCCATGAATGACCTATATCTTGAGCAGCTTAATGTTAAGACAACTTTTCTACATAGAGAACTTGAGGAGCAAATTTACATGAAACAGCCGGAGGGATTCATTGTTGAAGGGAAGGATGACCATGTTTGCCTGTTAAAGAAATCGCTTTATGGCTTAATGACCATTGGTGGATGTACAGTTAGTTGGAAAGCTTCATTAAAACCTATTGTCGCCTTGTCTACGACGGAGGCGGAATATATTGCTATGACAGAGGGTGTGAAGGAAGCTATGTGGTTAAGAGGCTTATTTAGAGAGCTTACTTCTTGTTGGAATCTGACGATTGTTTATTCTGACAGTCAAAGTGCTATTCATTTGTCGAAAGATCAGATGTTTCATGATAGGACAAAGCACATCGATATAAAGTTTCACTTTGTTCGGGATGTGATTGGGAAGCACACAGTGACTATTAAAAAAATTGGTACTGAGGACAATCGAGCAGATATTCTTACTAAGTCTCTTACTATTGCCAAGTTCAAGCATTGTTTGGACTTGGTGGCAGTTGGCAGCACTTGAGACCCTATGGGGCGTTTGGAGAAGATGGAACACGGAGCGTTAAGAAGCATTGAGGCGAATTAAATTCAAGCTGGAGTTTTGTGGCGACCTTGATATAGCGGCGGCTAAACTACAAATTAAACCAAGGTGGAGATTGTTATATTTGGTTTAGATTTGTAGTTATCTAAATTTGAATTAAATCCTAATCTAATTGAGATTGGATATAATTTAGATTTAATTTGGCATATATGGACTATAATTAGGAGTGTAATTCTAATTGAATTAGAATTAGAATTTAGTTAGGAGACATGTATTATATATACATGCTACGGCCAAGTTAATGATGCCGCGACCAAAAATTAAGAAGCCATGCAAATTTGATTAAGAGCATGTTGATAGTCTGTACGGATGAAGCCGCGGCGACAAAAATTAAGAAGCCTTCCTATGCCGATCCGTATGGCTCAATTAAGTGTTGCATATTGGAGAGAGCCAAGCCGCCGCAATCCAAATTAGACCCACGCCAATTCCGTACGGTTGGGTCTTGAGAGGAGCCGTGCGCTAATTAGCCGTGTGCACTAATTAAGGCCATTTTGTGGTCCGTATAGATTGGAGTGAGAAAAAACTTTGGAGTTGCTTTGTTGCGGCGTTTCCGATCTATTTAGAGTTCCGGGTCTTTTGAGAGATCTTCTTTGTACTCCGCCTTTCGACATTTTTTTTTTTTGAGAGATAGGTAGCACGCTACCCGCTTCGTTTATTTCATTTAGAAATAAACTTAGCTAGAAATGTGAATCAACTAGGATTCTTTGTACTCCGCCTTTCGACATTAATAAAGTATTTGCTCCGTCTTCGCCCGTGGACGTAGGCCGTCGGCCGAACCAGGTAATTATCGGTGTGCTCTTTTCTTTTCGTTTTTCGTTTCCTACATTAAATTATTTTCTTGATCTATTTTTCGTCGTTCCAATTTTAACAATATCCCTACACTATGTACTTTAGTCCCTCGGCACCTTGCCTATATCCTAGTAATCCGTCAAATGTATAGATGTTAGGATCAGATCTAACCTTGTCATACTAAGCAACATAAGGTCATGTCTCAGCCTACGTACTAAACTCAACACATACCGGCTCGTGCACATTCTAGCCTGTCTCCACTCTAGAGATTAGACCTCTACCAAACAACCATCTCTGTTCCCCTAGCTCACATATTCTCATATACGTATATAAATATCTATCACGAGTCCTCGACTTGACTACCAAATCCTCGGGTCATGGATTGACACATGTTATCCTTAGGTCTCCGCTTGGTACTCATATAATTCTCGGGTCTCTACCGGCACAGATTATCTACACATATCTATCTATATCCACTATCCAGGGGATTACACTCTGCTGTTTACCATAATAGTCATATCAACTTATTAGCATACCCGATCGGAGTGGCTTACACAATGCCAATCATAATGCCATGAATACCAACTTAGCACATACATCATGTTTGTACCCAACATAATGTTCTATCCTAATCCAACTTATGCTACTCAGGAAATGACCCGCACAACACATATTACTCAAGATTATCGTCATGCAATATATGGTTCCACACGGATGATTGCATATGAACGACACATTATATTTGAATGCAACAAGTTTTGCATAATAATCATAATCCTAAAAGGATAGATAATACAGTCAAGAAGTAGGAAAATTATTAACTCAATACGATAATATCCTATTCATAGCTTGACGGTGCATAGAGGTGTCAGTAGAAGTCAAGGAAGAAGCTCTCTAGATTCTCTGGTTGGCTCTCGATCGACCTAAGGTCTAACTATTAGAAAATTACGTCCGGTAAAAACGCAGCGAAAAAAGAAAATCAAACTTTTTTTGATTTTTGAAACTCTTAAAATGCAATCTCAAAAGTTACGCAATTAGGAACCCTCATGTTCTTTAAGATTAAAGAAGGACTAAATTACATACCCCCCTGTCAATACCTGCTTTCATTTTCCCCCATTTTATTTAAAAACCTACACTTTGCCCTCTTGTAAAATAAAAAATACTCACAGGGGGGTACGATGTGAATGTGATGACAAAATGATCAATTTGCCCCTCACCATTTTCATCTCCTTTCTTGTTTTGCTCATCCTCCGCCTCATCTCTTCCATTTTTCGCACTTCGATCGGCCACAATTCGTTCCCATTTTCTTCTCCACCTGTTCCTCTTCTCCTCCTGCACTCTCGTCGCCCCTCCATTTCGGCCATAGTAGGGAGGAAATCGAGGTGGGCGTCGATAGAGAGGTGGGCAAGGGCGGGGGCTAGGGCGAAAGTGAGGTAGAGAAGGGTAAAGGGTGTTTGTGGGTGCGGATGGAGATCTGGGCGAGGGTGAGGTAGTGGAGGAGGGCAAGGTGGCGAGGCGAAGGAGGGCGAGGAGGCAGGAGAGGAGGCTAAGGGTATTTTTGATATTAAAAAAAAATATAATAATATTTTATAAACGAAACCCTAATGGAGCACTAACGGTAGGGGGTGAAGTGAATATTTTTTATTTTACAAGGGGCAAAGTGTAGGTTTTTAAATGACAGATGGGGAAAGTGAAAAAGCTGGTATTAACAGAGGAATTTTAGCCTTAAGGAGAAAAGGAAGATCCAATCTTCATCCTTGCGCGGGTAGATCTTTACTGCAATTTGATGATTATGGAATTAGGTTCTCTTGAAATCGCACACATGTCCGACCTCTATAGGTATCCACACGAGATTGGTGATTTGATCGATATCCTCACCGGAGTGCTAGCTCCTTTGCAGAGGACGTCTTTTTGCTGGAAGATCAAAGAGAAGTAAGAGATAGAAAGAGAGATGATGGCTAGGATTTTCTAAAAACTCCCGTGTATTATAAAAAGAAATATAATTCTCTTTTTAATATTATAATAACCATTATGGATAAGATTAAATCTATGTTTGAATTTATCCTCTCCTTAATTGGTTAGATCGATCAAATCCTAATTTGATTCGACTTGAACTTTATCCTAATTTGATCATATCAAATTAATAATGCAATATTTGCACATAAGTCCTCTCATAATTGACTAACCGTTAGTAAGTTCTCTCTTGTAACATTTATACTTTAATAACACTAATTTGTAATAATTATAATTAGTTCAATTATCAACATATTGATAATTAGGTCCTTTGACGATTCAAAAATCACAATCTAGCTATCCGATCAGTCACAACCTCTTATGTGTGTGACCCCATAGGTTCTATTCTATATAATAGTAAGATATATTTTGATCACTATCAACAATATCACTAAAACTCCTTTCAGTGGATTGGAACAATTCCAACTCAGCCCAATGAGAACTATTGATCATCCAGATAATTCTCATGAGTCTTACAATCCACTAGTGACGCCTAGCAGCATGTAGTGACATTCTAGTAGAATAAAATACTAAACCTCTTGTTGCAGTTACCATGAGATACAATCCTTCTATCAAGAGTCTCGACTAGACGGAGGTCATGAAATAACTCGTTAAACTTCATCGTCTGTCATATATTAAATTTATTTCACTTGAATTTCTAATATCGAAAACCCTTTCCGCTATTTATTCTGCCTTAGCCAAGATCTTTTAAACTCGGTCTCATAAACTACATAGGACTAACGCTCTTATCTACCAAGGAAAATAAATTTTGTATAGGTGCACACCCTTTTCCTATAATGAACCTACTGCAGCCAACATGCACCGTCAAGGACCCGAATGGCTAGGGACTAAGTGTATATACAGTCAAACTACAGTAACCTCATTGTGAATAGCCAATGCACCGCAGGTCAAAGGACCAGTCACACTACTGCAATATTGAGTAAGTTAATGATTAGTGAATAAACATCCAAGTGACTTCTCGCGTTGGTCACGCTCGGTACCATTGCTCTCTAACAACCACCTGCATATTCGCTCCAGTATCATCACACTATTGACTTGAGACTCGTCTACCCAAAAAGGGAAGCGACTTATATACTAATCTTATCGGATCAATCATCGTCCCCGTGATGATTCATCGATCCGGAGCATTTAGGAATTAACCACCAATGACGCATGTCTCAAATTTTCAACTTTTGAGAATACATGTTATCATCTTATTAATTCCTTGGACGATTCATGGACACAAACACAACATTAATGAAAATAAGAATCCAAATTTATTCATAATATCTTAAGGTCAAATACAAATTTATGTACTAAAAAAAATACATGTGTCGGCCTGGTTGGCTTCTCGGGCACACATCTAACACCAACTAAGTCAACCACATCTATAGAGTTGATTGCTCTAGAATCCGTTGACCATTGGGTCCTAAAGCTAGTCTTCTATCAATTACCTATAACGGTTGATTGCAACGGTATGATCGATCAACCTTGTGATGCCCAAACATCAAAAACACATGGAAAGCATAGCACGAAAGGCATCTTACCTGAGTTTTTTGACCTTTGAACACGAGGAACGAGTCGCTCAGAGTGAAAACTTCCATTCTGCATGTGTCGGGTGGAGTAATTTACACCCACTACTCAACAAGTAGTGAGAGGAGTGCGATTTGGCTTCAACTTGGAGCATAAGATAGGCTAGAAGAAGAAAAGATGAGAGAGGGAGAGAGTGAAGTGGTGAAAAAGAAAGAAAAAGAAAATAAGGGAGGGAGAGTGAAAGATTAGAGAGTAAGGGAGGGAGGATATATAAGAAAATAGGAGATAGTAGAGAAGGAGAATGATATAGGAGAAAGCAAGATGAGGAAGAGAGTGGAGTGAGTGAGGTAGAGTACGGTATCCCTACGATTTGGAATAGTCATACATATAAGGTATAATAGGACTAAAATCTTTTAATCTGGCTATATCATTTTGCGCAGTGGTTAGGCTCAAGAGGTTAAGAGGGTTAAGCGTACTAGGGCTAGAGTACTTTTAGGATAGGTGACCCTCCTGAAAGCGAGGCATCACAGTTGGTATTAGAGCTAATTACCAGCCGAAAGTGTGAGATGAGTTTTGGTTGAGCTAAGATCACATAGTGCGCAGAGCGTGGCTCCCTGGTTGATGACCAATGTGTGTGGAACATAGTTCTCTACAATGTCGGAAAAGGCTAGTGAGACAAGTCTTCGATTGGCTAGTGCTTGTGAGTGTGCTTGAGTCTGAAGAGGATATCATGGCTTAAGACGGGAGGAATGTAGCACCCCTATCCCTAGGATTTGGAATAATCTTATATATAATATAAGGTATTATAGGATTAAAACCTCTTAACCCGGCTATAATATTTTGAGAAGTGGAGGTTAAGAGGTTTGAGCGTGCTAGTGCTATAGTAGTTCTAGGATAGGTGATCTCTCGGAGAGCGGGGCGTCACAGTTAGGTGGAAGCAACTGAATCAGTAGACTCGCTTGACCAGACTACAGTACGGTTGATTTCCAGGCCGATCCATATTGAGTTCAAATCTATTGTTGGCGCCGACGAAACTCAGACAGTGGCTCGATCAACCCGGTTCATCAAATTCAAAACAAGTGTAACACAAGAAGAAAAAAAAATTAAATTCAAGGAGTATAACACTACAACAAAAACGATCTATAGCGACACTTTTAGATGTCGGTACAGGTCAAAAAAAGTGCTGCTGGCTAAATTACCGACACTTTTAACAAGTGTTGCTATATGTGGGGTCGATAGATATATAGTGACAGTTAAAGAGTGTTGCTATAATCTAAAAAAGTGCTGCTAATTTACCAATATTTATTTAAGCATTTAGCAGCCGCCGGAATCTACCTCGTTGGCTGCGGTGGCGGAGAAGGACGAGAGGAAGGGATCTTCGTCTAGGATTTTAGTCAATTGAGTGAGAGAAGAAAGGGAAATGGTAATCGATTTTTTTTTCTTTTTCTTTTCTGTTTGTAATCGGGTCGAATGGCATAGATGGGGTGGATAGTAAAGTAACCTTTTATTTTTGGTTGGATTGGACTTTATATTTAGGCATTAGTAGATTTTTTAAAGTTTTGGTATAAATTGGACACTTACACAAAAGTATCCCAAACATGTGCTCCTATAACCTAATTCTGTTGTAGTGTGTAATTATGTCCAAATTTTGCCACTAGAACACTTCTATTCCCTGATCATTATTATAGTTTTTATTTTTATTTTTGGAAGAAAATTTCACATGAAGTAAAATTGCCGAACAGAACCTGCAGACCAAATTCTAATTCGTATTAGGTCACTTAGGCGTCAAATTGAAATTAATTTTATGAGAAATATTTTTACCAGTTAAAGGCATAAATTTTTCATAAAGTTTAGAGGTTACTTGGTCTTAAATAATTAATCATTTTTTAGTTGCTCTTATCAGCTAGACAAAGGGTCCAGCACCAAATTGTTACCAAACTTGGCACATTGTCCTAGATGCTATAACTAGCTCTCCTCATCATAATTACAAAAAAATATTTTTGTTATACTTTGTTTTTCAAAAAATTAATGTTATTGACTTGTTATTGATAATGTGGTGCAAGTATGACACAGTAAACTTCCTCCTGTCTCTTGATGATAGAATTTTCTGAGAACATTTCATGTACAAACAAACTTATCATATCAAAATTTAACTAATACTGAAATAAATGGATGCCTCTTGGTCAATAATTGTCCACTTTAGAACTCGGTATTACTGAACAGGCACTTACATAATTCCACATAATAAGTAGAAACTTCTTCATCAATTACTCCAACAACATTCCACTGCCAATTTTTTGTTCATCAAACAAGACATTGCAACCCCTTCGTTTTGGAGTTGAATTTTTTTTCCAGAATGCTGGTCCATTTAAGCCAACAATGCCCTCTCCAGTGCACAAATTCGCAACATGGGAAATCGAAGCCCTGACCTCTGGCTCTAATATCATTTGTCGGATCGTCGGCGCTAACCATTAATCTCTAACCATTAATTCCAAAAGCTCAAGCTGCTAGAAATATACAACAAATTCACTTAAAGCTTACAAACACAGCACACACGGGTCTCGATTGTGACTCGGCCTAACCCGTCTCATGCCACTTCAAACACGATACGGCCCAATTCAGCCTCACGCCATTTTGAATGTGACTGGGCCCAACCTAACCTTTCGCTACAGGGCAGAATGCTGACTCATTAAAGCCAATAGGGTAGAAGTTTTTTTATTTATTTGTGTGATATTCCTTATAAATTTCCTCGTGTAAAATTGAAATTTCAAATTTCAAATATTTGATTCATTTGGGGTTGTATTTAGTCAAATCATAAAAAGTTAATTTATTTGATAAAATTCTCACTTTACTAATTAGTAAAAAAATCGAAACCGAAGCAGCCATCCAAGTTTAGAATAATAGGTTAAAAATGAATCCCACAAAATTGGTTAGAATATTTAACAAAGAGAATTTTTTATGTACTTTCTAATTTAACATATGAGTCATGTAATTAAGTTTTGGTGAACCAACTAGAGAAACGCATGTGAATCCGAAAGTGTTAAATCTTGCTATTAATCCTGAATTTTCTATTCTTAGGTACAATTCACATCTTGCATACTGCTATATATTAATTGGTTATCTTCGATCCTCTAGTTCTTTTGTTACATATCCTTGTTGTTGTCAATCTACGTTGTTAATTTCTAAAATTTATGAATGCATGCTAGTGGTGGACGGATACGTATTTGACTTTTGTTGATGAGGGTATAGTACTTAGCAACGCCCTATATATTGTATGCATATATAGTATGTGGTGCCCTAATATTGTATGCAAATTTAAGTTGAGCTAAACATCTAGTTAGTTATTTCAGCAATCATCTATCTATTAATTACATGTAATGACTAATGAGAGCACATTTGGGGAGTCAAACGCGCGCGGAGGCTCCATAATCCATATTCACCTGAGGCAAACGCGGAATTAATAGGGTGGGGTGCATGGTTCCACCTTTTCTTTTTCCAACCTAGTTCTCCTCTCTCTCTCTCTCTCTCTCATTGTTTAATATACAATCTATTTTTAAGTAGTCATTATTATTAAATTAAAATTTAATTTAATACATGAAATCTAAACCATATAAAAAGATATTGTGTGAAAAAATTACAAATTTTAAATTTTTATAATAAGATTTTAGAAATGTAGTGTATTGAATTTACTTTTATATCCGGTTTAAAGAATTTTTTTTTCCACCACTTTATTTTTCCTTCTCAGCTATAATAAATTAATGCCAGCATCCTATTTATTGGTGCATCGTATATATTAAACTCATGTCTCGAAGATTGATACTAGAAAGTTAGAATCAACTCTCATAAATGTAATCTACGCTATATAAAAAGTTTATATATAAAACTTATGCAGTCGTATGAAAAATAGCAGTAGTGGATAGAAAGTAAATTGAGACAGTCAATATTATTTTTGTTCTATTAGCATACTCATTCTTCTTTTTCTACCATCGTTATTGTTTTTGTTTTTTTTTTCTTCTTCTTCTTCCTTTTATTGACATTATTATTGTTGTTTCTTTTTTTTTTTAGTTTATTTTTTTTATAATAAATATAATATATTATTTTTATAATTTTATTTTTATTTTTCTTTTATCCTTCTTCTGCTTTACTGCTTGCTGCATTTTCTACTTCAACTTTTTTTATTCTTTAGCTTTTTTTTTTTTTTATTTATTTTATTTATTTATTTTTACGGAATTGATGGGTCAACTGGTAACTAATTTTATGTCATTATTTCTTGGAATCTATTCCTATTCTTGTTTGTAGAGATACGATAGCATCTAGCTAGCTAGGTGCAGAGCTAGACATCTTGTTGTGCAATATTTCAAAAAGCACGGCCGCATATGCGGTGCAGTGCCTGGTTGGGTTTTCTCTCTCTCTCTCTCTCTCTCTCTCTCGATCTCTCCAGAAGAAAAAGAAGCAGCAGCAGCAGCAGCAGCGTGCGGCGCGCGGCGAGCTGCAGGGAGCAAAGCGCGAGCGGCGAGCGCTGGCTGAGAACGAGCCACCTGCCCGGCCTCCCTTTCTGTCTGCGCTGACTGAGGCCGAGCCGCCGCCTACCCGGTCCCGTTCTCTCTGTCTGTGAGCTCTCTCTCTCTCTCTCTCTCTCTCTCTCTCTCTCTCTCTCTCTCTCTCTCTCTCCATCGTATAATTTGTTCTAGTTTGTTAAAAGCTTGATAATTTTTTATATTTCATTACTTAGTTAGCTATTAACTGAATCAAAATTCGTCTGCCAACAGGTGATTGAAACTATTAAATACAAAGAATTAGCTATGGATCTTATATTCTTATGAATTTTGAATTTTTTAAAATACCCAATTTAATTAACCGAGTAAAATCGTTCAATTTAAATTGATACTTAGCTTGTGGGGATTTACCGCCTTTTGGAATATGGGTCTTGTGTTAGATAAGTTGAATATCTTCTTATTAGAGACTAAACTTTCACTTCGAGACCTAGTAAGAGTATTTTGTGCTAGCTTGTGATGACGTATCAAAATAATATTTTCTTTCTTCTTACTTTAGGTTCCGGTGATTAAATTGATACTTAGCTTTTGATTGAAACATTAAATTGATACTTAGCTTTTGATTGAAACGATAAGTTAGATCAATTATTACTTTTTGGAGGTAAGCGATTGGACACTCTTTAGTTTATTTTTAGTAAAAATATGGAAATACTTTACGGCAGCAAAATAATTACTTTCTATATATATATATATAGTTTTCTGAAAAGTACGGATTAAGCCTACTTATACAGATTAGGAATCAATAGAAGAAAAGGCTTTTCTCAAGGTTTTGCTCTCAGTGTTGTATAACTTTAGTTTTCTGCTTTAATCGTGTTGGCTATGTCGACAAAATTAGAAGCTAGTTTAATTTGATTGTGTAATGCACCTCCGGGTGCTACTTTGATGCGCCCTCGAGTGCTATTTTGATGCGCCCCCAGCTGGTTCTATTTTGATACAACTATGGTAGACTTCACTTTTTGATCGCGTCTTAGGGTGTGTCTGATATGCGCTTTGGACCTGTAACAACGAGTTGCTTATGTATATAGTTAGTTGCCAGAGACTTTTCTTTTGAAATTTTAATTTCTTTCTTGGAATAAAACTGCTTTTGTCAAAAATTTTATTTTTCTTAGTTCAATTTGTAAAATATGTTTGTTTACAATTCAAAATCCTGCAAATAAGATTTGTGGTATTTTTGTGAAACCCAGTCATTATTGTTATAATCCGACTAATTTAGTGAATGCTTCCATATCCACATCTGAGTCCGCTCAGCTTGTGGGGATAGGATTGAGTTATCGCTAGATGCAGAGACCTTTATTTAACTTTAGTGCTTTAATAAATTTAGTTAGTGGTTTTAAAATTTAATGTTTTTAAGATAGTGGATATTTGTTTTGTTTAGAATTGTTTTAACTTTTCGTGAGTTTGAATAATTGAGTATTTGTGGATGTGAAAAGTGATTAAGTGGAAAAGAGTAGAAAATTCAAATTGGAGTGATAGACATTGGTCTAACTTCTCTGAAATTTGATAGTATGTACAAGATTTAATATACATCATATATGAATCAATCAAGAAAGGAAAAAAATAATACAAAATATTATTGCCTTCCATGTGCATGCAGTCATTAAATCCAATATTGCCTTCTATATGCTATCATTAAATCCATTAAATAAACCAGCTGAATTGGCAAGATAATCTTGGTCCAAAATTGTTAGGCAAATCTCCATCAAATCTCTATCAAATATTCATAAAATATTAGAAACTTTATTTTCTAATACTCCCCCTCAAGCTGGCATGTGAAGAGACGTAACACCCAGCTTGTGGACCAAATCTTGAAATCTTTCTCTACCAAGTGCCTTTGTAAAAATATCCACTAACTGATTAGTTGTTGATATATGTGCCGTAGTAATCAGCCCCGAATATATTTTCTCTCGTATGAGATGACAATCTAGCTCGATGTGCTTTGTCCGTTCATAAAATACTGGATTTGAAGCAATATGAAGCGCAACTTGATTATCACAATAAAGCAACATTGGTTGACGATGAAAAACACCAAGATCATTAAGTAAATAATTAAGCCACGTTAACTCACAAGTTGTAGTAGCCATCGAGCGATATTTGGCCTTCGTTGATGAGCGAGAGACAACACTTTGTTTTTTGGTGCGCCATGAAATAGGACTTGTTCCAAGGAAAGTGATGTAGCCAGTAGTTGATCACCGAGTCATAGGACAACTTGCCCAATCTGGGTCACAATATGCTTTTAATAATAATGGTGTAGAGCTAGAAAAGAGTATTCCATGTCCAAGTGAGCTCTTCAAATAGCGAAGAACTTGATATGCTGCTGCCATGTGTGTACTCCGAGGCTTTTGCATAAATTGGCTAAGCATATCGACTGAATAGGTTATGTCAGGTGTCACGCCCCGGGGTCCCTTTTAGTTTAAAAACATAGCGGAAAAGCGTCTGAATTTTTTTTTTTTTTTTTTTTTTCGAAAACCTAAACCCAGAGTATGCCAGACTCGCCAAAAATACAGGGATTCTACTGTTCATACGGACAGAGTCTCCCCTGTATTTGCACGGCGTCACACGAGTACAAGAAGTAACCCAGGTATAACCACAACCAAATGAACATACAAATAACTAACAATTATATATTCATACACCATTCACATCACAGGTTCACATTTATATATTCGATATTTAAACATAAATCCACATCTATCAGTTAAAATGTTTCCAACCACAGAAACAGGTTTTGAAATACTAAGATGCAAAATCCACAGAAAACCTTTTGAAAACTGTTTCCTACACGGAAACCTTTATTCTTTAAAAACGCTACCACGAGGGGTAGAAAACCTTTTATTTGACAAAATCCAGAAATTCATTTATTACATTCACGAAAATCCATATTTTTAACTGTAATAAAAATACTGAACCATATAACTATCTTAAGCTATCACAACTGAAACAATAAGGGTAATAACTATACCGAAATAACCTGGGTCGGAAGCTCTATCGACCGCTACACACGTACCTCACGTCTCGTCCCACTATCATCGCCCCGCGATACCTGAAAAATGGTGGGGAGGTGAGAACATGTAAACATGTCTCCCCTCCAGTGGGTCCGCAAGCCGAAAAGCGGAGGAGTACTCACCGGATCAGAAGAGAGCTATACAACAACACGGAGAAACTAGATAGACATAAGTGCTGGTAAGTAAAGATGCTGATAAGTAAGGAGCTGACAAGTATAGATGCAGGTAAATAAAACAGTAGCTACAATAAACAGATAAGATGTACTGAAAATAAACCTTACAACTACTGTATGCATGCGTCAACTGACGAAAAGCTCAAAAGTACCCAATCTCGCTGCCCTATTGTCCGAAGACCTCAGGCTCATGCCACACTGCTCAACCTGTACCTGACCTCGCAATGAAGCCCCTGGGTCAGAAGCACAGGGTACCTGACCCTCGCAATGAAGCCCCTGGGTCAGAAGCATATACCCTCGCAATAAAGCCCCTGGGCTCACGGGTTGGCAATCCAACCACTTTTCCGGAAAAGAACACCCTCTTGCGGTGGATCAGACCGCTGGTGTTCGTGAAATGCGTACCTGCAGTGGCGATCAATGTAGTATGCTCAAAGATCATCCATCGGCAACTAGCCGACAATCCAGCCCCTCAGGGCACACCGACCGTATAGGCCATCAGCAACTAATCGGCTACGTATGTCAAGATAGAACTGTAGCAACTCGACCGATCATGTCACAAGTATAGGATATGAACTCGACCAATCATGTCACAAGTATAGGATATGAACTAGGCCAATCATGTCACAAGTATAGATATGAACAACCGTCGGCCACTAGCCGACAATCCGACCCCTCAGGGTACACCGACCTCAACAGTCATCGGACAACAGAAGTCAAAGGACCGACCAACCAGGTCACTAATACGAGGTACAAGAAACTACCAACCAGGTCGCAAGTGTAGGAGATGCAACGTCGACCAACCAGGTCATGGAGATCACATAGAAGATCAGACCAACCAAATCATAAATATCATATACAGATAAAGTCTACTCTACTCCTACACATGATACTACACCTGGCAACAACTAAGTAGAGTAATAAGGAAACAGCATGGGTGCAGGGCTCAACATATATATGGTAAAAGATATAAACAACAAGGGTAAAGGAAACGTCACCGAGCGTGCACCACTGTACCAACGTCGGATCGAAGTACCCACCTATACAAGTCTGGATCAGATCTCACGACGGCGGGGACAGAGCAACCGGACCTACGAAGGGTCCACTAGGTCAGAAGGAAACCCAAATGTCAGCAACTAAAATAAAATCCCCAAACAAGGAACCACGGGAATTGGTTTCCCAAGACCGATTGCCGAATCACATCGGGTGTCCCGAAAACCGCACCGAGACTCTGTCGGGTCCACAGAATTGTCTCGAAACGCACCGATTCATACTACGAGTCACCTGCTGCCCCAAAACATTCCAATTTGGATGTTTTGGTAGCAAACACAAGATAATACCACTACACAAATATCGTCGGATAATTGTACGAATCCGGGTTCCCGAAAGTGTCTATTTCGACACCGGAACCCACCGTCGCTCACCCGTCATCACCGAACCCACAATGTGATGATGGTGACCAGTCAACAAGGCTAAGAGACTACTCACAGAGCAACCAAATGACGTCGGAAGCAATCCGAACCGAAACCGCGTTCTTTCAGCGAATTTCGCCGAAAAACGCATCGAAATCGACTCTTCGATTTCCGCAAAAGCTAACAGATCATGGACAATCAGTCCAGAGGTCACCACACACGCCTATACATTGTCCACAGTAGCCACAAAATGCACAATTGCACAAAAGCCCCTCACTTTACATAAAATCCCAATATTTTATGTAAATCGGGCGATAACATGGCTCGTTCACGCAAACTGAGGACTTCCAAGGTCCGCCGAGACACGTACTGACAGGTCTCGACGTACTGGAGGCCGTGCTCATGATCTGGAGCACAATGGCTCACTGTGGAAAGCGCGGGAGCAACCCGAAGGTTCAGCGAACAGCGCGCAGTCGGGGAAGATTGCGCCAAACAGGGCTAACCGGACACTGTTGATCCAAAGTGAGGCAGGCACTGTGATCAGCACTGACCCACGATCACCGTGCTCACCTCCGGAGGCATCAGGACAGCCTCAGATCGCCGGATAAGCGTGCGCAAACCCAAAAACAGCAGCCAAACAGGCTCTATAGGGTCGACACCGCCGAAACAGCGGAACGGAGTCTCCCCGACAGAATCTAAGGTGAGCACGATGATCAGCAATTTGCTACGATCATCGTGCTCCCTTCCGCAGAGACCGGGGAGGCTCGGGAAGCTCAGAACACAAAACATCTAAAATAAGCCCTATTTCGGGCTTGGCCGGAGCAAGGTTGCTCCGGCCGGCTTCCGGCGGCACGGCGGCGCGCGCGGAGGCCAGGGATGGGTGCGGGGGAGGTGAGGAGTGAGGTGCTCACCTCAGTTGGCGGCGAGGAGCGGCGGCGGCGACGACAGAACCAACCCAGCCCGCACGAGCTAAAGCTCGGTTTCCCAGGGTAGCTGCGGCCAAGGCGGCGGCCGGGGCGCTCGGGGACGGCAGCGGAAGGTTTCCTGAGGCCGGAGGGAGGCGGCACGGATGGTTCCGGGCGGTGGCAGCGCGAGGAAGAAGCCGCGAGCTCACCTCGGCCCGCACAAGTCTGGGGCGGCCGCGGCTGGCCGAGGCGGCGACGGCGGCTCGCTGGGGTGGCGGCGACCGGCGAGGAGGGTCGCCGAGGGTGCGGGGACAGCAGCGGAAGCGGGCTCAGGCGGCGGCGGCCCGCGGGGAGGCCGTACGCAGGCCTAGGTCTGGGCTCGACCTAGGGAGCAGCAGGCGGCCAGCTCAGGTGCGGCGGCGCTCGGCGACGGCGGCGGTCGACGGGGACGCTTCGATGAGGTCGGGGCGACGCCGGCATGGTGCAGGGAGGCCGCTGCAGCCTCGGCCTGGGCTCTAACCCGAGAAGAAAAGAGAGAGATGGAGAGAGAGATGGAGAGAGAGGAAGAAAGGTGGCTGCGGCGGTGGCTGGCCGGCCGGGGTTCAGTAGGCGGCGGCCTGGGCGCATGGCTAGGGCAGGGGAGCGAGGTGAGGGTGGCTGGGGGTTGCGGCAAGGCTAGGGTTAGGGTTTCCAATGAGCAAACCCTAGAACAAGCTTATATACATGGTGCAACTTTGCAATTAAGTCCACCAAACCTCAGTATTTAATACTGAGTCCATCACAGCGTATGTAAAACGCGCGAACACCCCTCCATGTGCGATCCCACGCGAAACGGTACATAAAATATTGCAACTTTTGCGAAATTACCGTTTTGCCATCACAGACCTCTCCTCGATCAACGCGCAATCTCCGCAGATCCGTCCGTCAGATTTGCGAACGGATTGCACCAGTGCGATCAGCACCTCGTAGACAACAGATCTATGATTTTGGTTCACCTCGAACGGTCACGGATTCGCGACGAAATCCATTCTCTCTCCATAAGGCCAAAATGACGCACAATTACATATAAAACGCGTATTTTTGGATTTTCTCAAAAGCCGTGCATCAAACTCAAAATCCGTCAGCGCCAGTAGTCCAGAATAGCTGAATCCTTCGAAATGAGCTATTGGACTGCTATGAACGGGGTCCGATACGCACCAGAAGCCAACTCTACTCCATGGCCTCTCCGGAAAATCGGAGTTACTATTCACTTAAGTGAAAACTAATAATCGTGTATCTTCTCCGTTTTAGCTCATTTTCTCCTGAAACTTGACGAGTGCTTATGTAATTAAATTACACACATAAACATCGTCAACAGAGAGTTTAGTAGCACTGAAAAAAATCTCAGTCCTTACATCAGGCCTTGTTATTGTGAGATAAATTAAGCGGCCAACGAGTCGCCTATACACGCTAGGATCATCCAAAAGATCTCTATCATCAAGTGTTAAATGAAAATTCTGCTCCATCAGAAAAGAACAACCCTTGGCACCAATCATGCTTGTTTCAACAAGTAAATCTAAAATATATTTTCGTTGGCTTAGAAGAATGCCATCGGAAGAGCGAGCCACTTCAATTCCTAAAAAATATTTTAGGCACCCCAAATTTTTGATATGAAAAAGCTATTATGGCGGTGGGCCTCCAACAAATACGTTCTATATTGTAACACACTGAACTTTAGCAAATTACAAGGTTCGAGTGTTTGATCTGTGTTCCGAGTTTTTTCAAGTATTCTGGAGGGTCGTTGACAGTGTTCCGACCTATGGCTCGCATCCCGAGAATCAAGGTTTAAAACGTAGCATTAAAATCTCTAAAGTGAAGATTTTAGGTTGCTCTCGGGTTGGACTCTGCAGAACAGGGTATCGGTACAGCATTGGGCCCGTACCGGAACCAGACCTGGTACCGATACAACATCGGACTTGTACCGGTACCCAGTGTATTTTTCTGCGAACCCGAGGCTCGGGTTTGCGCAGACTGCTGCTTGGTACCGGTACTCTTTTCCGTGTATCGGTACGCAGTGCAGTGCAGACTGCACGTTGTTGGAGGGTATTTTTGCAAATGTTGAAACTCTATATAATCCCTCCACAGCCCCTTGAGGACTCTTTTGAGCCCTAGAACGTGGAGAACTCAGGTGAGGACCCTCTCCCTTGAATTTTCTCCCTTTTTCTTGTGATTTAGCTTGGTTTGATCTCCTCTTTTTGCTTCTCTTTGCTCTATGTTGGTTTTTCTACTTTGGAGAAGCATTGGATTGAGGATTGGAGCTCTTGGGAGGAAAGATTTTCAACCCTAGCTTGTTTCTAACTTGGTTTGGAGCTTGAGGAGAGGTTAGTATTTTAGATCTTCTTTTTAGATATTGTTTTTGTGGAATTTTTGAGATGAAACCTAGAAATGAGAAATCTAGGATTTATTTGGGGATTTTTGATTTGTAGCTTTTGAAGCTTAATTGATTGGTTTAGAACTTTCCTCTAGGTTTGATTAGAAGTGTTCTAACTTCCATTTGGGATTTGAGAGGGTTTTTCCAACATTTAGGTGAGTTTTGACTCTATGTTGGGTTGTTTAATGTTAATTCTGAGTACTTTTTCGTTACCTTGGTATTCCTTCTGTAATATATCCCATGCTTCCTTTGATCGAGTAGCGCCGGCAATGTGGAAAAATATCGAATCGTCAACTGATTGTTGAATAAAGAAAAACGTATTTGCATATTTTTTCAGATTCTCTCCGGTTGTTTCCTTGCATCCTTTTTCGATAAAATCCTATAAATCTTGGGATCACAGCAATGTCCGCATCTTCACGCACCAAAAATCATAATTGTCCCCCTTGAATATCGGGAATCCTTGTGCAACTCCTTTAGCGCTGTTAAACGCCATCAACACCTTCTCTTTTCGAAATCCAGGCTCTGATACCCACTTGTTATGGCGGTGGGCCTCCAACAAATACGTTCTATATATTTGTTATGGTATATAGAGATCTCCACAAAAAGTAAACTAGAAAAAACAAGAGAGGAAGAAGACAAATCAAAGAATCTGGTATGTTGTCATGGAAGCAAAACAAAATAACTTTATTGAAGAAAATAACTAATCACCATATGCAACCTTCGGCGAGCGCTAATTAATTATGTCGACTCCCGGCTTCACTAACCAAATAATCCCGGCCTATCTATTTATAACTAATTACATAGAATCCTACTCTGATTCGATTTCATCTTAATCACAATTTAAATAATAACCGAATATATCTTAACCATAATTGAATATAATAATGGATAAGATCAAATAATCTAATTCTAATCTCATTAGCATTATCTCTAACAAAAGCGTGCTTAAATATAGAAGATGTGTCATTGTTTGTCCCAATCACATCATCGACATATACACACTAAAGTTTTTGCCACAAGATTTTGTGAAAAGAGAGTAATCGGCGACGAATTGTTTATATCCAGCTGATCGAAGAACATTAGAAAACTTTTCAAACCAATTCCGAGATGCTTGTTTGTGGCCGTTGTAGGTCTACTTGCAAAAAAGCATTATTTACATCTAGTTGGTATAGTTCCCATCCACGAGCAGCAGCAACAGCAACAGCAAGAAGACAACACACAGTTATGAGTTTGGCGATGGAAGCAAAAGTCTCATGATAATCAAGACCCTCCATTTGTGTATAACCTTTAGCCACCAAACGAGCTTTATATCGCTCGATGCTGCCATCTGAATTGTATTTAATTTTGAACACCCATTTACACCCAATAGGACGCTTTCTAGGCGGCAACAGTTCCAAAGTCCATGTGTTATTCAGTTTGAGTGCATCAAGCTCCTTTCTATTGAGGATCTTTAACTGCTTGGGAATAAGTGGCAGGTTCTGCATAAGAGGAAATACTAGATAGAAAGGCACGGTGAGAGGCTGAGAAATTTTCATAGGAAATAACAGAAAATAAAGATTGAGGTTTACCTGACGAAGTGGACGTTGAATGTGTCAATGATGGAACCAATAGCAGTACAAACATAATCATCTAATCTAGTAGGTCGTCGAGTAGCACGTGAGGATTGTCGAGGTGCATCATCAACTTGAGTAGTGGATGGTGGCTGATTATCAGCTGTGGGTGAATGTTTTATATTAGTGTTGGAGTTCATGATATCTTCAGTTGGTGATGAAGTTGTGGGTGATAATATAGGATCATCATAATTGACATAAGTGGCAATGGTGGTGGCGGGGTTAACAATCACGTTTTGATTATTTGCTGAATTAGAATGAGAGGAAAAAACATTTTCACAAAAGGTCACATCACGACTAACAAAAATTTTACCACTTTCAATGTCATAAACACGATAACCTTTTTGTCCCATAGGATAGCCAACAAAAATGCAACGCTTGTGTCACGACCCGCGACCACCCGCCTATTTGGCCGAGGTCGCGGCGCCGCCGACAGACCGCTGAATCGACAGAGTCTCCCTTGTACATCATAGGCGTCGCAATCAATACAAGTACAAGAAGTTCCAACCAGGAACAGTATTCAAGCAAGATTGCATAAGGAAGGTATCAAACAACATAACACATCCTATGTTATTACAAGCATTCCCATTAGATTCATTTTTACATCACATTAGCATTATTACATTACATTTTCTTCCAAATACAATTAATGATCGCAATATTATTACAAGTTTGCTCTTTTTTTCTTTTCCCTCTACCCCTAGGCTATGCTGACTCAGGGTACCTCTATCTCTGGTCTCTGGGGTAGGGCGCTATCTATGGAGCTACGCCCTCGCCTTGCGCCGCCGCGCCGCTCACGTGCGAACCTGTAACACCCCAAACAACGGGGGGTGAGAACCAATCCATGTTCCATGGGGTACGCCACCAAGGGAAGAGCTTGACCAATAGGTCTAAGGAGGCCCTGCAACATGTTAGTCCAACAGATATCTAACAGATATATATATATATATATATATATATATATATATATATATATTATATTCAAGTATTGAAATACATGTTGTGCCTCACAATATGCATAAATGAATTCATGCAGTTTATGCAACCATGCAACCAACTAGTAGTTCAATCGATACTACTTTTATTCCTGTTATTCACAGTTCAACCAATTGACTTCTAAGTTTTTCTTATCTTAGATTCCTGTCAATTACAGTTCTTCTCATAGGGTTTAACCTACTTTTATAAGCTATCCACTCCACTCGGTCTTGAGTCAATTAACATGCGGAATACCGCACAAAGCCAGGCTCAAGGTGAAGGATGTCTCACATGCCACCTACAGCCCTAAATCCACTCAACTGGGATGCAACTAAAACTCATATGATGCATCATATAGTAAAATGGTGCTATCATGCTAACAAGTTCGATCCATGTTCGATAAGCAATGTTTAATGACCATATTGACTTTCCATTTACCCAATCTGTGGCGAAAGCCTTGGGCTTGCCTACAACTCACATTTCCATCCCGTATTGGGCAAGGGAGCTCCATGTGCCCCCAAACTCGGGACTGTCTGCGGACCTCCATGTGGTCCTAATCGCCCGACACTCCGGAGTACTCGACGACAATCCTCTCCATGTGAGGAAATGGATGGTTATACCACCACAAATAATAGACCGTGAGCTAGATCTATCTTCTCCAAGTGAGGATACCCTACGAACTATGGCCAACATCTCAATCGAAACTCGTCCACATCCTGTCCATGTGAGGATACCTTACGAACTAGGGCTAACAATGACTCGGGAATCCACTAGTCCCAACAATAATGTCACAAGTGTCTCTACTACACTTATTCTCAAAACATGTCATAGTGTCTCTACTACACTAGTCCAAATGCCACTCGATCTACTTGACACTCTATTTGTGCACACCGAGTATTATAATTTTCATGTTCTTGTTTTCCAATGTCAATTTCTCTAATCGACCAAGTTCAACATGCATAATTCATCTACTATGTTCCACAATATGACAACATGTATAATTCTTCTATCATATGCAATATATGTCATCATGTATATGTTTTTATTTAACATAATCCACAATATGTTAATTTACAACATGTCATCATGCACATATATTACTAGCATCACATGATATGTCAACATACATATAATCATCATCCAAAGTAGTCTATACTTAGCATCTTATGCATTCTTTTAGCATTTAATTCATTATACATTTCATCTCATTGGTAGATAATATCAACTACATAATATGTTTCAAGCATTCATATTATCATGTAAGCTTACCAATACAACTATATGCATCAATGTGAATTCGTATTTTTCTTAGACATAAAGGGCAACCTAGTCGCTTCGGAAAGCACAACACACCTCAAATCGCTTTCCGATTGCTTGTCGACACTTACAATCGGCCTCCAGCGGTATCCGTGTCCGGTTCGGCCCAATTTTGCTAATACTCACCAATCGTGCATCGAATCGCGGCTCCGAAAATTATAGGTCTTCGGTTTTGTACCACGGTGCTCCAAATCCGTTTTCATGATTTTACGATATCGCCTCGGCCCTCCAGGCGGAAACGAAGCCTAAACATCCGTTTCTTTAATAACTTCGCGTAGGCTCGACGAATCGCCGAACCGACTTCGCCAACACGTTCGTTTACCTAGCAATTAGATTTACAGACGGTCAAATTAGATCAAACCCTTATATTTTATAAAACCCCATTCGGAGCCCTAATATGCAATTAACCTCCAAATAATCCAAATTAAATGGAGCAACATACTAACAATGCTCATTAGAGGCTATTAGAACACTTAAAGCTAAGAATTAAGCCAAATCCCAAAAGCTTACCACAATGTGAACGCCGCGACGAAAACACGCCGCTCCAACGGCCGCACGAGTGCTCGAATCGACGCGTCCAACGCGTTCGCAAGCTCGCTCTCCACTAACCCTCAAATTTTTAGAGAGAGATTTGGAGAGATGAGAGAGATCTTTAGAGAGAGAAAAGAGGGTTTCTCCCTCCCTCTCCATGCGTGCGTGTGTGGCGTGTGTGCTGTTCGGGCTGAGAGGGAAGAGGAAGCAAAGCTTCTTTAATTAACACCCTCAAAACACTATTTATCTCCGGGCAGTTCGAAATCTGATATCTTTCGCCGGAGCTCCCTAAATATCCGTTTGAGCTCAAATTTGACAGTCATGTTCAGTTTTACTTAACGAGTCCAAAGAAATTTTAATATTTCAGTTTCGACCCCGTTTGGTCACCGAAAGCTCTACAGAACTGTAATCTTTATCAGATAGCTGTCGGATTTTATTTTCCACTTTTCGGATGTCAGAATGGCATGAAACTTTAAATCTAGTCTCATAAAAATAATTCTGACGTATCCTCCAGTTTTCATAATTTTCTGACACTATACATTTTCTGCTAATTTATCTGCCCCGTTTCTTACAGAAAATTTTGAATCTTCTGTTTTCGCTCCGATTTCAGCACAAGTCATTCCCAACGTATATTTCACTCCTCTAAATCCAATAAAATAGTACTCATACTATTTTTATTTATTTCCACTTTTATATTTAAAATCCGGTATGTTACATTCCACAGTAACCTCACCGGAACCATTTAAATGTATACCGTAACTTCATAATTTAGAAGTCCGGTACCTTACAGCTTGGCTCGGGGATCAAACTTATGTTTGTGAGTATCAACATTCCGTGCATAACAAAAACACCCAAAGACACGTGAATGATCATAACTAGGCTTAGAACCAAAGAGTACTTCGTGGGGTGATTTGCCATCAAGGATAGGTGTAGGAATCTTGTTTCTTAAATAGGTTGCAGTGAGCACACACTCTCCCCAAAAATTAATAGGAAGATTGGCTTGAAAACGCCATGCCTTGTGCAACCTCAAAAAGATGATGATGCTTACGCTCGACGACCCCATTTTGCTGAGGGGTATGAACACATGATTTTTGATGAATTATTCCATACTCTTGAAATAACAGTTGCATAGGTTGAGACAGAAATTCTGATCCATTATCAGTCCTTATTTGTTTGACATGACAACCAAATTGAGTATGCACCAAATTAATAAAAGCTTACAAAAATTTTTATACTTCAGATTTATATCGCATGAGATAAATCCAAGTACAACGTGAATAATCATCACCTATGCTCAAAAAATAATATGCACCAGAATGAGATGGAGTAGAATTTCTGCCCCCCCGTCCCCCAAATGTCACAATGAATCAAGTTGAAAACCGAACAACTTCTACTCAAACTAGATTGAAAGGGCAAACGAGTTTGTTTAGCAAGAGGACATGCTTCACAAAATTCAAGAGAAAAAGAATAGTCATGAAAAAGAGAAAGGGAAAGGCCAGCAAGCCTATGTTTGGAAGGATGGCCGAGTCTCTGATACCATGTAAAAAGTGATTAAGTGAAAAAGAATAGAAAATTCAAATTGGAGTGATAGACATTGGTCTAATTTCTTTGAAATTTGATAGTATGTACAGGATTTAATATACATCATATATGAATCAATCAAGAAAGGAAAAAATAATACAAAATATTATTGCCTTCCATGTGCGGTCATTAAATCCATTATTGCCTTCTATATGCTATCATTAAATCCATTAAAAAAACCAGCTGAATTGGCAAGATAATCTTGGTCCAAAATTGTTAGGCAAATCTCGATCATCCTCTTCATCAAATCTCTATCAAATATTCATAAAATATATAAACTTTATTTTCTAATATTGGACCCTTTACTAGTGGATTTTAGTTTATAGATAATCGATTTATTGAAGATTTAAGGGTTTCCAATTTGTTAGGTGTTTAACTTGTTCTTGAGATTAGATGTTATTGCTTGATCTTTACAGGTTTTTCTGCCTTGCATATTTGCGATTAATTAATTGCAAGTATGCGTGTAATATACCGAAACATTGGTAGAGTATTCTGGACTTTAGCCAAATTGACTAAAGTGCCCGATTGAAATAGTTGGGCAAAGTCAATTTAACATTCCAACAATGTTGGAAGGATTAAAAGTGAGTTCCAAAAGAGTTAGAAAGGTTTTAGCATTGATCGGCACGAAAAAATAATCAAAACGATGCAAAACTGGAATTCTGGAACATGTGTTACCGGTTTAACACCAGGGGTGTACCGGTACTGGATGGCTGACCGAGAGCAGCAGCTCTCGGGTTAGCCTCTGCGAAACTATGTAATCGGTGACAAATCCTTTTGTACCGGTACCAAGTGTAAAACCCGAAACACCAGTTCTCGGGTTTGGTTCTGCGAAATCGTGTAACCGATGACAGACCACCTTATACTGGTACCAGATGTCCTTCGCAGCAGAATTAAGTCTGCTGCAAATATGAAGATTGGGAGGGTCTTTTTGCAATTTGGCAACCCATATAAGACCCCACACACCCCTCCCACCTGTTCACAACAGCAAGCACCTCTCTCTCTCTCTCTCTCATTTCTCTTTTTCTCTCTCTAGAGATCTCCTCAAGGAGCTAAGAGAAGGAGTTGGTGTAACATACCAGATTTTGGTATAAAAATAAAAATAAATAAAAATAGTGTGAGAAACTATTTTTATTAAATTTAGAAAAGTAAAACATAAGTCAGAAATGACTTGTGCTGAAATCGGAATGAAAACAGAAGATTTATAATTTTCTGTTGGAAACGGGACAGATAAATTAGCAGAAAATGCAGAGTGTCAGAAAATTATGAAAACTGGAGGATAAGTCAGAATTATTTTTATGAGGCAAGATTTAAAGTTTTATATCATTCTTACACCCGGAAGGTGGAAAATAAAATCCGACAGCTATCTGATAAAGATTACAGTTCAGTACAGTTTTTGATGACCAAACGGGGTCGAAACTGAGATATTAAAATTTCTTTGGACTCGTTAAGTAAAACCAAGTATGACTGCCAAATTTGAGCTCAAACGGATTTTCAGGGAGCTCCGGCG
The DNA here is from genome assembly GCF_001540865.1 of Ananas comosus. Lineage (NCBI taxonomy): Eukaryota > Viridiplantae > Streptophyta > Magnoliopsida > Poales > Bromeliaceae > Ananas > Ananas comosus. The sequence goes on from NC_033628.1 coordinate 7,726,704, forward strand.
AAAGATATCAGATTTTGAACTGCCCGGAGATTATTGTGTTTTGGGGTGTAATTATAAATGAAGCAATTTGCTTCTTCTCCCTCAGCCCGAGCAGCAGTCCACCATCACACGCACGCATGGAGAGGGGGAGAGAAACCCTCCTTTCTCTCTCTAGATTCCTCTCTCATCTCTCTATATCTCTCGCTCAAATTCGCGGCTTTGGCGGAGAAGATGCTTGCGAACGCGTTGGAGGCGACGTATCGAGCTTTCGTGCGCCCGTTGAAGCGGCGTGCTTTCGTCGCGGCGTTCACGTTTTGGTAAGAATTTGGGATTTTGTTTAAATCCTTCATGAATGATGTTCTAGTAGTATCTAGAGTGTTCTAAACATGTTGCTCCATTTAATTTGGATTATTTGGAGGTTAATTGCATATTAGGGTTCCGAATGGGGTTTTGTAAAATAGTAGGTTTTGATCTCATTTGACCCTCCGTAAACCTAATTGCTAGGTAAACGAACGCGTTGGAGAAGTCGGTTCGGCGATTCGTCGAGCCTACGCGAAGTTATTAAGAAAACGGACGTTTATGCTTCGTTTCTGCCTGGAGGGCCGAGGCGACATCGTAAAGTCATGAAAACGGATTTGGAGTACCGTGGCACATAACCAAAGACCTATAATTTTCGGTGCCGCGATTCGACGCACGGTTGGTGAGTATTAGCAAAATCAGGCCGAACCGGACACGGGTGCCGCGGGACGCCGATTGCAAGTGTCGACAAGTAATCGGAAAGCAACTTGAGGTGGGTTGTGTTTACCGAAGCGACTAGGTCGCCTGTATGTCTAAGATAAATGTTCATCATTGATGCATGTAGTGGTAGCTATTGATATAGCATAAGTATGCATGAGATGAAGGCTAAATGAGCTACCAAACAATGCATGATGACTTAGTGTAAATAGTGCTAGATGAATGCATTGTTAAGGCTAAAGTATACATGATAAGTATGCATGTGGATAATGCTAAGTAACGATATGGTATGATAAGCATGATATAGAAATAAGAAATGCAAGCATGTGGTTAATGCTAAGAATATAGATGATGACATGATAAAAATGCTAAGTCCATGTATGATAAGCATGTTTTAGGGATGCTAAAATGAGAATACTAAGTAAAGGACATATCATGTGATGCTAGTGGTATATGTGCATGATGACATATTGCATGTGGTAAATAACATTTGCATGTTAACATAAAGTAGAGAACATGCTAGTTGTAATGCATAATGATAAGTTGTAAAGAATGCTAGTTTGAATAAGCATATTATATAAATGCTAGATGATGCAAGCTAACATATAGAGGTTTATGTTAATGGATATGGACAATCTATATACATTAGATCGAGTGGCATTTAACCTAGTGTGAATGAACATAGGTTGAACATGAATGATATAAACCTAGTGTCAGTAAACCTAGGTCGGACATGAAGGATCACATTGAACCTAGTGTTAATAAACATAGGTTGGGCAAGGGTGGAAATTAACCTAGTGTTAAAGAACATAGGTTAAGATTGAACCTAGAGTTAAAGTAAACCTAGATTGTGAGATAAAGATAGTGAACCTAGAGTCAAGTGGACCTAGGATGGAAAGGACATTGGACCTAGATAGGTCATTATTATAGGATTAAAGCCAACCCTTGAGTTATGTGAAATGGATTCCGGAATCCTAGAGCTTATGGAACACCCAAGGTGGTGTTGGGCGTGTGCGATGATTTCGCCGTCCGGGGCTATACCATCGACGTGGCGTGTGCGACGATTTCGCCGCCGGATGGGTGAGCCGAATTGTGGTTTATACCGGTTGTGCCGGGTTGTGGATTATACCGCTGGTTGACTCGAACCACTGACGTGGCGTGTGCGACGATTTCGCCGCCGGTTAGCTAGGTCATAGAGCGCGGTGAGCTGTGGAAGGCTGAGGTGCATGTGTGAGTTCCTTCACCTCGAGCTGGACAGAGCGCAGATTATCCGCCGTTGATTGACTCAAGATGGAGTCGAGTGGCATAGTGTGACCAAGGTAAGAATAACTTTAGAAAAGAATGGCCAATGAGCAAGTTGTATCTATGAATAAAGAATAAAGAATAGCTAAGAGAAAAGAATAGCTATGAGTAAAGAATAGTCAAGGACAAAGAAGGACTAAGATTAAAAAGTAGAATTAAAGTAATCTACTTGGTTGGTTGCATAGTTTCATTTTGCATATTGAGAGGCATGACATGTAGTTCAATATTGAGTAAATGTATAAATATCTGTTATATGTTATTGGACTAACCTGTTGCAGTGCCTCATTAGACCTATTGGTTGAGCTTTTCCCTTGGGTGGCCGTACCCACTGGGAATCATGGAGTTGGTTCTCACCCCACGTTGTTTTGGGGTGTTACAGGTTCGCACGTTAGTGGCGCGAGGCGAGGGCGTAGCTTCCGTAGTTAGCGCCCTACCACCGAGACCAGAGATAGCAGTATCCTGAGTCGGCTACTTAGGGATGTAAGAAAATGAAAGGAATAAGATTGCAATAATTTGTAATAAAAGCATGATTGTATCTGAAAGTTAAATGTAATATGTAACTGTGATGTAAAATGTATCTAGTGAATGTGAATGCTTGTAATAACAAGTAGGTTATGTTTTTGATACTTCCTTATGCAATCTTTGATTGAAATGTGTTCCTGGTTGGAATTTCGTACATTGTTTTGATTGCGACGCCTTGGACGTATAGGGGAGACTTTGTCCGTGGTACAGAAAAAACTCTGTCCGTTCGGCGGTCTGTCGGCGGCGCTGTGACTCGGCCAAATAGGCTGTTTGCATCGAGTTCGTGATTTATTTGATACCGGTGCATCGCATTCATTCATTGATCGGCTGTTTGCATAGTTGCATGGCATCCCCTTTGTTTCTTTGTTGCATCCGGGACGTGTCGTCGTCCCCGACCACTCCTTGGACATTAGGGAGTTTTGCCCCAGTTGCCCTGTTCGGGTAGGTGATTGGATCATGCCCGTGGATTTGCTAGCCTTGCTTAAACTCGGAGAGTTTGATGTTGTCTTGGGCATGGATTCGTTGACCAACTACTTCGCCACTATCAATTGCAAGAATCGAACGGTGACTTTTAGAGAGCCAGGGCAGGCGGAGATAGTATACCGTGGATGCCAGAGCTCGCTGTTTGCGATGACGATTAGCTTCTCTCGAGCTAGATAGTTGATTAGCAGAGGCTGCGTAGCCTATTTGGCTACTGTGGTGTTGAGGGGTGACGTCGACACTCCTAGGACTGAGGATATCCCCGTAGTGCGGGAGTTTGGAGATGTGTTTCCAGCGGAGCTTCCAGGAATGCCACCTGATAGGGAGATTGACTTTGTGGTAGATCTCGTCCCCGGGACTACTCCAATCTCAAAAGCGCCCTATAGGATGGCACCAGCTGAGTTGAAAGAGCTAAAGGCACAGTTGCAAGATCTTCTGGACAAGGGTTTTGTGCGACCGAGTGTGTCACCCTAGGGAGCACCGGTCCTATTTGTCAAGAAGAAGGACGGATCACTTCGCTTGTGCGTGGATTATCGTGAACTTAATAAAGTCACGATTAAGAACAAGTATCCGTTGCGGAGGATTGATGATCTATTTAATCAGCTTCAGGGATCTAGTGTGTACTCCAAGATTGACTTACAATCGGGATAGCACCAGCTGAAGATTGCACCCGAGGATGTATCAAAGATGGCTTTTAGAATACGGTATGGACATTATGAGTTTACAGTTATGCCATTTGGGCTTACTAATGCCCTGGCAGCTTTTATGGATTTAATGAACTGTGTGTTTAAGCCTTATCTAGACAGGTTCATCGTGGTGTTTATCGACGACATTTTGGTCTATTCCCGAAGTGTGGCGGATCATGCGGAACAATTGAGGCTAGTACTTCAAGTGCTTCGGGAAAGGAAACTCTATGCCAAATTGAAAAAGTGTGAGTTTTGTCATAGAAAGGTGGCGTTTTTGGGTCACTTAATTTCCGGATCGGGTATAGCTGTGGATCCAAGGAAAATCGAAGCGATCAAGGATTGGCTGAGGCCGACGAGTGTTACCGAGATACAGAGCTTTATTGGTTTGGCCGGCTATTACCGACGGTTTGTCGAGGGATTTGCAAAGTTATCTATTCCCCTCACGAGGTTCACGCATAAAGGCGTTAAGTTCATCTGGAATGATGCATGCGAAAGAAGCTTTCAAGAGCTGAAGCAGAGATTGACGACCGCCCCGATCCTAACCTTGCCAATTGCTGGAGCAGGGTATGTGATTTATAGTGATGCTTTCTTTAATGGATTGGGCTGTGTCTTGATGCAGGACGGGAAAGTGATTGCGTATGCTTCTCGCCAGTTAAAGGAATATGAAAGGAATTACCCTACTCACGACTTGGAGTTGGCGGCCGTAGTATTTGCATTAAAGCTATGGCGCTATTATCTTTATGGTGAGCGGTGTGAAGTATATACAGATCACAAGAGCTTAAAGTATTTATTCACTCAGAAGGAGTTGAACTTGAGGCAGCGCAGATGTTTGGAGCTACTCAAGGATTATGATTTGACTATTCTTTATCACCTGGGTAAGGCTAACGTGGTAGCGAATGCGCTAAGTCGGAAATCGACGAAAAACTTAGCGATACTTGTGGTTACTCAACCGCTCTTGATCGAGCAAATGAAGTGGTTGGAGTTGGAGGTGGTGACTCCTGATACACCTTTGAGGTTGATGGCTTTGGTGGTGTAACCTACCCTTTTGGATAGAATCAAAGAAAAGCAAGCTCACGATGTGGAGTTGCAAAGGCTTAAAGCTAAGATGGATGATGGTTGCACCAGTGACTTTACTGTGGACGGTGTGGGGTTGATGCATTTCCGCGGACGGTTGTGTGTACCGGCGGATTTGGGTATTAAAGATGACATTCTTCAAGAAGCACACCGTGCACCCTATGCGATTCATCCGGGAGGCACCAAGATGTACAAGGACTTGAAGTTGCTATATTGGTGGCCCGGAATGAAAAAGGACGTTGGCGAGTTTGTTGCTAGATGTCTAACTTGCCAACAGGTGAAAGCTGAGCATCGAGTCCCAGCGGGAAAATTACAGAGCTTTCCGATTCCAGTGTGGAAGTGGGAGAAGATCACCATGGACTTCGTGATGGGATTGCCTCGCTCACAGGCCGTGCATGATGCTATTTGGGTGATTGTGGATAAGTTGACGAAATCGGCTCATTTTATGCCTATTCACACTACTTGGACTGGTGAGAGACTCGCACAGGTATATCTTGATGAGATTGTGCGATTGCATGGGGTACCTACTTCTATAATTTGGGATCGAGATCCCCGTTTTGTATCCCATTTTTGGAGGAGTTTACAGGATGCCTTGGGCACGCGCTTGGATTTCAGTACAGCTTTCCACCCTCACAGTGACGGGTAGTCAGAGCGCACTATTCAGACTCTTGAGGATATGCTTCGAGCTTATGTGATCGACTTTCAGGGAGGATGGTCGCAGTATCTACCGATGGCGGAGTTTGCTTATAACAATAGTTATCAGGCAAGCCTCAAGATGGCACCCTTTGAGGCACTTTATGGACGAAATTGTAGATCGCCACTTCATTGGAGTGAAGTTGGCGAGAGATTGGCTTTAGGCCCCGATGTGCTCCAGGAAGCAGAGGACAATGTTCGTATTGCTCGGGAGCGACTATTGACAGCCCAGAGTAGGCAAAAGAGTTATGCTGACAAGCGTCGACGAGACTTGGAGTTTTAGATTGGAGATCATGTCTTCTTGAAAGTCTCGCCGACCAGAGGGATTAGAAGATTTGGTATCCGGGGTAAGTTGAGCCCTCGATACATCGGACCTATGAGGTTTTGGAGCGTGTAGGCCCGGTTGCTTATCGATTCGCTTTACCACCGAACCTATCGGGTGTACACAATGTATTTCATGTATCGGTCCTTCGGAAGACATCCACGATCCAGCTCATGTTTTGGATGCTACACCATTGGAGCTGAGGGAAGATTTAAGCTTTGAGGAGCAGCCTTTGAGGATTTTGACTCGTGAGGTGAAGAGACTGCGGAACCGCGAGATCCCCTATATGAACGTTCTTTGGAGCAACCACGAGGAGCGCGAAGCCACGTGGGAGTTAGAGAGCGCACTGCAGGAGCGCTATCCCCATCTTTTTAAGATGGAGGCTTGAGGTATTTTGCTTTCTGAGTTTCGCGGACGAAACTCCTTTTTAGGAGGGGTGAATGTAACACACTGGACCTTTGCAAATTGCAAGGTTCGAGTATTTGATTTATGCTCCGAGCTTTTCCACACTTGATGGAGGGTCGTAGACTGTATTCCGACCTAAAAGTTTGAATTCTGGATTTTTTTGGCTAAGTCCTGAGAGTTTCACTCTCGGGGACCGGTCCCTGGTGGGAAAGACCGGTCCCCCTGAGGCAACCAGTCCCCCGGGTCAGAGAGACCGGTTCCCGAACGCGTGGCTGCGGGAGAGTACTGAGGGACCGGTCCCATGTGGGGAGAGACCAGTCCCTCCACCCGAAAACTGCCCAGTCAGGGCAATGCACAGGTTGCAAAGTTGTGGGGCTTTTCTGGATTTTGTTACTTTAGAGGGCTTTTAGGGGTTTTTCCTCTCTTTTTCCCTCACTTCTCACTCTCTCACGCTCTCTAGAAAGAGAAGAAGGAGAAAGAAGAAGGAGAAGAAAGAGGAGAGGAAGGAGAGCAAGCTTGAAGGCCTTCGGACATCTCCCTCTCCCTCTCTTCCCACCTTGTTGATGCTTGAAGGCTTGGACTTGGGGCTTGTTGGAGAGGAGATCCTCACTCTTGGGGCTTGGTTTGGAGCTTCTAAAGGGGTTAGTTGCTCACTTCTCCTCTCTAGACCTAGTTTTGGTGGTTTTTGGGAGATGAAATTCTAGAATGGAAAACCTAGGGTTTATTTGGGGCTTTTTGATTAGAGGCTTTTTGTGCCAATCTAATTGGATTAGAACCTTGGTTTAGGTTGCTTTGGAAGGGATTTAGCTCCCATTTGAGCTTTGTAGGGGGATTTCTACACTATAGGTGAGATTTTGGCCCCTTTTGCTTAGATGGTTAATGTTTACTCTTGTGGTTGTTCGTTAGCTTTGTGTAGCTCACGTTTTGATGCTTCTAGGGTGCTAGGAGGCTAGTGGACACCCCCGTTGGAGCAAACGAAGGGTTGCGCAAGTTTCGGTGGATTTGACCTCATCTAAGAATGAGAAAATCTCATTCTTGTGGATTTATGTATCGTAAAATGAAACATCATGCATTTTCATGTTAGATGTATTAATTATGAATTTTAGAATGCTTGAAATGATTATGTTATATACAATGCATTTTCAGACCTCTATGTAGTAGAGAGCTTGCATGTGGGACTTATGCATGGGTTTAGCATTCTAATTGAGACATAGAATCATGCTTCATATAGTAGATATGACAAATGTATTATGCATTGGACATAAATCTTGTTTGGAATTATGAGAATACATTAGGCCATAAAGAGACTTGAGACTTGAAAATCATGTAAATTAGTGAGTTAATGTCATAAAGCGACATTGAGCTTGGGTTATATGTGAACCTTGTGATAATGCCATAAAGAGGCATGGGAATTGGAACGTGCTTAGATATAGCAATGTTATAGTGTCATAAAGAGGCACTAGACTTAATGAAAGTTGGAACATCACCTTGTGACACAGAACTAGACCGATGGGTTACTAGTGATGGTTACTATGTTAGAGACATGATGATTAGGTATTTGAGACGATGACTATGCTTGCTTGCCATTCGTGCTTATTCGCACATGCTTGTGAGGGTCGCTCCCTACAAGCCGGCACTCCGGAGTTGGCCTACGCGACTTATGTTCGCTCGTGCGGTATCGAGAAACCTACGGGGTCGGGAGGGATAGACTCATTCCTAGAGTGGGAATGTTGGAGCTACCACCGGCACTTAGGTGGCACAAGATGGACTACACTTGTGTAGGTCGTTAAACAAGATCGAGCAATGATGACATTAAACCGGGATATGACAATCACTACTAGGTAGACTTAGTAGTTGGATGACTTGGACATGCTTTTAGCATACTATTGGACATTTGGGTGGATAGAATATTGGATAGCATTACTTGTGGCATCTTAGTACACTTGCTTGCCATGTTGGGATAGACTAGTCATGCTTTTGACATGCATGTTCATAAGAGAATAAATGTACAACTTATTGCTATCATGTTACTTATGGCATAGTAATTTAGCATACAATGCATGCTTTCATATTAGCAGTTTATCTTGTTACTTATCTCTTTTACCTAACTCTTTTGGGCCTAGTGGTGCATCGTGCTGAGGTCAGTAATTGCCCACTGGGAACTATAAATTATGGTTCTCACGCCCCCTGTTTCTTGTTTCCTTCTCAGAGCCTTCCACACCGGACGAGGCTAGGGATCGCGGAAAGGGCATTGCCTCGAGCTAGCCCTTTGGCGAGGGACGTATCGATAGGTGGTCTACCTCTCATCGGTTTTATTTTGGAGAGGTTGAGAGTTGTACCATGTATAGAGACCACCCATTTTGTATTTTGAGACAGTTGATGTATCTACTTTATGCTTTATCTTTGGTGGATTAGTTTTCTTTTTTCTCTACTTGTTCTTAGAATTTAACTGCTGGTTGCTCTGATATCTATAGTCGTCTTACTTTTCCTTTTATATCTCTATTGTTGTAGACGCCTTATATGTGCAGGCATATGGCGGGTTTGGGCACGTCTCGGGCGGGCCTATGCCGGGTCCCGGGGCGTGATAGTTACTATCTATCTATTCTTCTATTATGCCTGATTTAGGCCTAGTGGGAAAGTCAGCGAGGTCGGCAGCCGAACCCACTGGGAACTTTGTTGTAGTTCTCACCCCCCTTTTTTCACAGAGCCGGGACTGAGTGAGCCGGCCGACGATCGTGGTAAGAGTATCGCGCCATAGACGGGGACCACCCGAGTGGACTTTATTTTATTCAATTGCATACCCTTTTGTATATCATCTTTTGTACTTGATGATTATAGATGTTTAAAGGAAAGAATATGAATGATGTAAAAGAATTTATGTTTAATTGCAAAATGTTATATTTTGAGATATCATGTGATGAAAAAGAGAAGAAATGATGTTAAAGAAAAGAATGTAAATGTATAAGTTGTATGCATGTATGTGATTAAAAGTTAATCATTGTACTTGTATATTGTTTAGCTAGTACTTTCACTTTGGCTGTTGCTTGCCCTCGTACAAGCCAAGTATATTTACGTTTCCACTATGCAATTTATATACTTGCTCTGTACTTGTTGTTGAGCCTTGGGCGGATAGGCGAGGTGTTGTCCGTTCGGCGTCTGTTCGACATGCCCGAACCGACCAAATAGGCCGGGCTCGGGGCGTGACAATGCGGCACTAGGAGTTGGGGCGTGATAATCCTCTAATTGGACCTACTAGGTATAGTTTGCCTCTCTTGACCTATTGTACCAACTGAAAAACTTATTAGTTTCTCACTTACCTGTCGTTGAAATCTTTTCAGATCAAGCTGGCTGTGAGCAACTGCATTGCGAGTTTAGGAGGTAGATAGATATAGCTCTGATTTTTTGTTGGTCATATTCTGAGAGTGACATATGTATAAAGCTTTTTTTTTTTTGAGAAAAGGTAGCATGCTATCGCTTCATTCATGAAGGAAGTGAATTTAGCAATGGTGGGAAGCAACTGGGCTTCCAAGGCAAGGAGAGGAGAGAGAGAAAAAAAAAAAAAAAACTAGATGCTACAGGCGATCCACAAGTTGCATAGTGATCGTAAATCCGCCAACACCTGTCTCACTGTGAGCTTTCTATTCTCGAAAATACGCCTATTCCGNGCTATCGCTTCATTCATGAAGGAAGTGAATTTAGCAATGGTGGGAAGCAACTGGGCTTCCAAGGCAAGGAGAGGAGAGAGAGAAAAAAAAAAAAAAAACTAGATGCTACAGGCGATCCACAAGTTGCATAGTGATCGTAAATCCGCCAACACCTGTCTCACTGTGAGCTTTCTATTCTCGAAAATACGCCTATTCCGTTCTAACCAAATAGCCCACCAAGTAGCGACTAAGATCGCCAATTCCTTCCTCCCTAGTGCTCCCCATTTACTACTACATTCGATCCAAAGACCACCTACAGACACACACGCCGTTAGGCTCTGTTTGTTCGGTAGTAAGCAGCTTAGTAGCTCACGTGTAACGTAGCAATTCAAGAAAAGATGACCAATGTTCTCGTGTTCGTCCAAACAGAGGACACAAGTGTGCTCTCCCGACCATCCCCTTTTGGAGAGATTGTCCTTCGTTAGTACCTTCCGCCTCACCACGAGCCAGCCAAAAATTTTAACTTTAAGCGAAATTTTGGTCCTCCAAAGCGGCGCCAAGATCGTCTCTATTACCCCGCTGTCTTGCAGGAATTTATACAATGATTTAACCGAGAATACTTCTGAGTGACTCCATCTCCATTTTACGTCGTCCCCGGAATTCAAACAAGTAACAGTGCATAGTAGCTCCTTCAACTCCTGGACTGAGTCGTCATCTGCGGGCGAGCTTGGCATAAATCCGTGCAATATCCTCTGCCACCGCCAACCATAAATGCCTGAACAATCCCGCACTCGGTAGTTTTTCGAGACTACAGCATTAAAGATATGGGGGAACATCGATTGAAGTGGTAGTTGTGCACACCAGCGGTCCCTCCAAAAGCTCACAGAACTACCATCACCAACCGTATAGGAAATCCCGCACCGGACAATATCGCAGGTCGACAGGACGCTTTGCCATCATTGTGAGTACAGTCTAAATGTTGCCCCTTCCCTAAGGGGGATCCTCCTCGTATAGTAAGCCCCTCGTAAGAAAGATCTCCATATCGTTGTCTTATCCGTTAGGAACCTCCACCACCACTTAGCCAGTAACGCCACATTCATAGTCTCTAGGTCCTTCACCCCTAAACCTCAATCTCCTTTGCTCCTACATACCATCTTCCATCTGACCAAACAGTGACCTCCAGTTACTGCGCTTCTTCCTTTCCAAAAAAACGCCCTCCGAAGAGCTTCGATTCGTTTAATTACCCATTTAGGCGCCCTGAAGATAGAGAAGAAATAGAGCGGCAGGTTCGAAAGTACCGAGTTAACCAGTACAAGCCTGTCGCCAGTGGATAGGAGTTTAGCTTGCCATCCTTCTATCATTCGTTCGACCCTATTGATGATTGGCCACCAATTTGATCTGCATAATCATCTGTTCGTTAGCGGCAGCCCAAGATACCTTGTCGGGAATGAGCCTAATTTACATCCTAAGATTTCCGCTAATCTTTCACCCTGTTGTAAATTCCTCCCCAGATAGAAGAGTTCGGACTTGGTCTTGTTGATTTTAAGTCCCGAGGCCCATTCGAAGATATACCACACAAAACGTAAGTTCCTCGCTTGTCTTTTCTTGGCCTCGCAGAAGAAGATGGTATCATTAGCATATTGCAAGAATGAAACTTTGTTTTCATCATTAGGCCCTACCCCACTCATCAATTCATTGCATACTGCTCTTTTCATCACCCTTGCGAGGCCTTTCGCCACTAAAAGGAAGAGGTATGGAGAAAGTGGATCCTCCTGACGCAGTCCCCTTTTTGTCTTAATCCATTTGGTCGGGGTACCGTTAATAAGTATAGCAATTTTCGCATTAACTATACATTGCTCGATCCAACAGATCCATTGCTGAGATGCCCCAAGCCTACTCAAGGTCTTCCGAAGGAATCCCCAACTCACTCTGTCGTATGATTTCTCAAAATCAGCTTTTACTCCGATACTCTCCACTCTTGCTTTAGAACACCAATTTACAACCTCACTTGCGGTTGCAAAGGAATCTAAGATAGACCTTCCTTTGAGAAAGGCTGATTGCGAAGGGGAAATGACTTTATGCAGGACGCCCTCAAGTCTATTAGCAACTACCTTTGAAATAATTTTCTGTACACCGTTAATAAGACTGATAGGGCGAAAATCATTCACGGCCTTCGCTCCCAATGTCGTATCTCTTCTAGAGAGAAAGGCAAGTTGAGGAGATTTAGGTTATGGAGCGGTCTGTCAGAGAATAACTCGCTCCAGTCTCCTATCGACAATCTATCGCTCTGTACCGGAGCGAACAACGTACCCTTTAAAATGAGAGTAAAAATATTCCCGAATATCCTCACCCCTATGTAGTATCTCGCCACTATCTTCGATGCTCCCAATGTCGTTCTCGCGTCTTCTACCATTTGCCATAGCATGAAAGAACTTCGTGTTACCATCACCTTCCTTTAGCCAGTGTTGTTTCGCGCGCGTCTTCCACAAAATTTCCTCCTCCATAATAACTTTTGTCACCTGCAGCTTGAGTTGTTTCCTTCTTGCAGCCTGTTGATCCGTAAGGGTCTGTTGTTCCTCTAAAATATCGAGCTTCTGGATGTCTTCAGACAATTCCTTCACCTTCGATATACTGTAGAAATGCGTCGCGCACCACTTCTTCATTCTTTTGCGACAATGTCTTAGTTTAGCGGCGAAGGTGATAGCATTGTTCCCTTTGGTTGGTAACTCTTCCCACCAAACCGGTACGAGCCTATAGAAATCGTCACGTGTTAACCAGACTTCTTTGAATCTGAAGAAGCGATGGGGCTTCTTGTCCGTAGAAGAGAGTAGTATAGGGGCGTAGTCTGAGACAATTCTCGGCAGTGCAGCCGCCTTTGATAACGGATAATGGTGGTCCCACTTAGTCGAAACTAGAAAGCGATCCAACTTAGCCAAGGTAGGGCGCTACTGCATGTTCGACCATGTATAGTTCTGATTACCTAGTGGGATGTCAATTAATTCCAGCTTATTTATCAGATCGGTGAACATTGTCATAAGTCTTCCACTCCACCATCGCCCCCTCCTCTCGTCCTGATTTTTGGTCAAATTGAAATCACCACACATAATCCATTTTCCTTGACAGACATTCTCAAGCTCAAAAAGTTCATTGCAAAAATCCGCCATTCCGTTCCACGAGGGGGGACCATAAAGCTTATAATGTAGTTAAAAGGATTTGATAGGATCTGTGAAACAAAGTAAACTTGTTGTTATAAAGTTAAAATCTAGTTAAATGCTCACTTTGTTGATTTCTTAAATGTATATTTTGCTAAGTATACAAATTGTGATAGGTTGTATCATTTGATGCCTTGAGCACACATAGGGTACTTTGTCTATATATGTGGTGGGCTTGTTGCGCGTCCGATTGCGCTACTTGTTGGATTTTATTAGGTTTGTTATGATTTAAAACTTATTAAAACCATTTGATTAGATTTCTTTATTGGGTTTGTTATGATTTATTCTTTCGGTTTTATCTTTATTTTAATTCTTATCTTTATCTTTTCCTAATCCTTATTTTTTTCTATATAATCTTAGGCTTATCTTGTTCTACTCGGATTTTGATGGGTTAAAACAAGATTCTCGCCTGGATTATAAATATGGGGCGAGATTACACAAGTTAATTAATTAACCCGATTATACCTAAAGCCTTTCGTCTTTTTCTATTTTTTGCATTTTTGCCGAGTTTTATTTTGCTGGACCTGAAGCTAGTTGGGTTCATCTTAGCCACCTTGAAAGCGTGCCTACGGGGTGGAACGTGGTCGTTGTATCGCTAGGAGTAATTGCCGAGAAGCCTCGCACGTGGAGGGGCAATTTTGCTTCTAGGACAGTACTCTGCACGCCTCGACCCACAGTCCTTATCTAAACCTTATCTTTCCAATATTTTTGTTTAATTTTGTTTCTGGATTTTTCTAAACTTGAATTTCAATTTCCGATTTGGTTTTTAAAGAATATTGTAATGTAATAAAGGATCAGAAAGATTTTCCAACAATCTAGAAGCGAAATTGATTTTATCTTTCTGTTTCTTTTATTATAGTTATTAAAATATATTATATGCAAAATCTGGGCACTTTGGATTGCAAACATTATTTTATAAAGTTACTGTTCATCATCCTTTTCTTCCTTTAAAATTAATCCTAAGACTAGTTTTAAAGTTCTCGCCATGGATGGATTATAATTGTTTGTAGCAGACGCAGCGAGATTGCAACTATTTTAGGCGTTTGCGTCTCGGCGACTTTTGGTCGCATGAAAGGTCGGTATGAACGACAATCCGTCCTTATGCCGCATGCAGTTGCGAGACTCCGTTAAGGATGATCGTCAGATTTTATTTAGTGCTGTTGCAATCGAGTCCTGCATGGAGTTACCCGCTTGTTAATCTCAGCCGCACGTGATGCATGATGCTTGGCCTATTTGAGGCAGCAGCATCTTTTCTTAATTGAGTTTTTAATTAAAGTCAAGGGAGAAGATAACAGTATATTTTGTTGGGTTGATTTATCTCATTCCACTTAATAAATAGGTGTATGGTTAATATTGCTATATGAAAGTTGTTTGTTGATACATTCATCATCACTCCCCAAAGCATATGGACCGGTTCTTTGATGACATAGCGAACGATGTCCACCTATTAACCTCCGGTTCATAGTGGTTACTGCTCCACTTCTCCCAGCCAAGCTATATAAGCTGTTCATTGACTAGGGCGAGCTCCTTGTTCGCCTCTAGAGAGAGAAAGAGAAAGGGAAAGAGAAAACGAGAAAGAGAGAGGGTAGAGAGAGAGAGAGAGAGAGGATGACGCTGGGGTTAATCAATGCGAACCCCGTAGTGCACGAGACGAAGAAACGGATCGCGCGCGCGGAGGATCCCCACCCCGACGACGCTGTAGATCCCCTCGACGTTTATGATTCGGTGAGGGATATTAGGGATCCGGAGCATCCTTACTCGTTGGAGCAGCTCAGCGTCTTGTCGGAGGAATCCATCACTGTTGATGAGAAGCTCGTAGTATGGCGACGGTTATCGGAACCGATCCTTGCATCTGGGTTTCTTGGAAAGGTTTTGATGAGAACTCTTTTATTGCTAAATTATTCATTATATTTCTCACAACATGACGTTCAACTCTTTCGTCGGATGCCCTTGAACAAAAATCCTGGTCTTTGGGAACAAAAATAGTCTGCTGGACATTGAATGCCATTATCATATTCGTCAGGACCATTGGGACTTGGATGCCTTGCAATATTGGTGATATAACCTCTATAACAAATGAATTTCTACTTTAACAGTTGGATGCTTTGCAAAAGTGATCAATTTCTATTTTAACACTTGGATTTGCACTCATTCATAAACTTTCCTCCCCGAGTTTGTAGTTCTTCTGTACAGCTATCTTAAAGTGCAGATTTGAAAGCCTTTTGTACTATACTGTCAGCATGGTGTCTACAAGCTTATGCGAAGAACAGTAATGTTGAATCATAATAGGAAAAACTTCAGAGAAGCCACCTTATGGATTGGGAGTCTGTCCAAGCTGCTTACAACTCTTCTATGCCTAGGGAGCTTTCAAAGCTTGATTGGTCAAGCATTATTCTAGAGGCACGGCAATAATGAGAGAGGTGGATTTAATGAAGTTATGGTTATATCACCTTTATGAGTAGCTGGTCTTATCATACTGATGCAGAGTTGGTGGAGCAATAGCAATTCATATAATTTAGTTGAAATGCGCAAGCTTCTTTATCTTTTTTTGATGATTATTAGTTTAGATGCACCCAAGAACTTGTGGGGGGAAGTTTTGATTTCTGCATGTGTGATTTTGAATAGAATTTTTCACAAGAATTCTAATGTGTCTTCCTATGAGCTTTGGAAAGAATGGAAGGCTAATCTGAATTATTTTAAAGTGTGGGGATGCCTAGCTAAAGTGAAGATATTTGAAAATAAGAAGAGAAAAATTGGACCTAAGATTGAGTTTAAGTATTTTGGACTGGTGATGTGAGCCCAATAAGTTATTAGTGCTAATGGGCTGAGTCGTTATATATTTGGTATCAGAGCTGT
The DNA here is from genome assembly GCF_001540865.1 of Ananas comosus. Lineage (NCBI taxonomy): Eukaryota > Viridiplantae > Streptophyta > Magnoliopsida > Poales > Bromeliaceae > Ananas > Ananas comosus. The sequence continues at coordinate 7,742,614 of NC_033628.1, forward strand.
TTACCGGCCGAAAGTGTGAGACAAGTCTCACATCGCCTTGGTAGATTACATTATACTGATTTTCCTGCAGTATTGGAAGGATATAGAGATGCTAATTGGATTAGTGATACTGCTGATATAAAGTTGACTACTGGATTTATTTTTCTTCTAGAAGGAGCAGCTGTTTCTTGGAAATCAACTAAACAATCTTTGATTGCTAGAGTACTATGGAATCTGAACTCATATCCTTGGATACAACTGTAGCAGAAGCTAAATGGATTAGAGAGTTTATTTATGATTTACCACTTATGGAGCAACATTTAGCACCTATATGTATACGTTGTGATTGCAAATCTGCTATAGATAAATGTGCTCAAGAGTACGTGGAGACCAAGATGAATAGATTCATGAAAGTGAGACATAAGTTCATTCGACAGAATTTGAAGGAAAATGTGATTGGATTGGAATTTGTGAAATCTACAAAGAATCTAGCTGATCAGCTTACGAAGAGATTATCTAGGACAGTGATCCTAGAATCGTCGAAGGGGATGGAGCTTAGCCCACAATAGAAGTTACCGGCGATGGCAACCCAACCTGTCACGCCCTGAGCCCCACGCCTATTTGGCCGGGTTCGGACCGCCGACAGCGCCGAACGGACAGGGTTTCCTATGTACCGCGGACAGAGTCTCCCCTGTACGTTCAAGGCTCAACAAACAGTATAATACAAGAGGTTCCAAATAGGAACAGTATTCGTACAATGATTGCATAAAGAAGGTATCAAACAACATAACACATCATATGCTATTACAAGCATTCCCATTAGATTCATTTTTACATCACATTCAACTTCCAAATGCAATTAAGTTATTACAATTAATATTACAAATTTGATACATTGTGTTCCTTTCCCTTTCCTATACCCCTAGTGTCACGCCCCGAGACCGCTACCAATTTGGTCCGGTTCGGGCGCGTCGAACAGACGCCGGACGGACAGCACCTCCCCTGTCCGCCCAAGGCTCAAAAGTAAGATCATGTACATAGAATTGCCCAGGGATAATTCAATACATACACGATCCAACAAGGAGAGAAGCACAAAGAGTGCAATACAACAAGAGCAAGTAACACAAGTATACATACAAGTGCATAAAGAGAGATACATCTAGCTATTACTTCACATTCTATTTTTACATCTTTGATATATTACATTTTCATCTTCCAAAATGTAAGTACATGTTTTTTCAAAATATAAGTAGCCCTCTCATAACTATCCAAAACATTCTCTAGTACACGAGGGTACTCTAATGCATAAAGGAAAAGCTACTAACTAGGCTCACTTAGGGCGCTATGCCCTTGCCGCGGTCCTCGCTTGGCTCGCCTCTGTGTGTACCTGTACCCCAAAACCACACGGGGTGAGAACTATTAAATATAGTTCCCAGTGGGTTCGGCCGCCGACTCCGCCGATCTTCCCACTAGGTCTAAGCAGGCATAAGCAGATAGATAGATATCTGTAACTGTAATTGATGCATATAGAAAGAATTGCAAAGTTCTACGATGCCTGGAGAACAAGAGTAAATCACATAGCCATGTAATCTCTAACATGCTATAATAACTCTATTAAGTATACATGCAATTCTACTATGCCCAACATGCTCAACATGCTCAATATGCTTACTATGCTCAATATGCATAATTCTCTTGAGTTCATTACCCAATCATCTGGCTGGCCCAAAGGCGCGCCCTCGACTCACAACTCAAATCCGTCTATAAAGGGGGACTCGTGTCACGCCCCGCGACCAACCGCCAATTTGGACCGGGTCGCGGCGCCGCCGACAGACCGCCGAACGGACCGGGAATTCCCCTGTCCGCGGACAGAGTCTCCCCAGTACGTCCAAGGCGTCGCAATCCAAACAATCAACGAATGTTCCAACAAGGAACGGATATCAATCCAGATTGCATAAGGAAGTATCAAATACATAATCTACTTGCTATTACAAGCATACATTTCACAATCACGTTATACATCACAGTTTCAGTTTACATTTTTACTTCCAATTACAATCTTATTATTACATCAGAGTTTGATATATTTTCTTTTCTTGTCTTCTAGACCCCTAAGCTAGACTGTCTCAAGGTACTGCTACCTCGGTCTCTGTGGTGGGGCGCTATCTACTGAGCTACGCCCTCGCCTCGCGCCGCCGCGCCGCACACGAACGACCTGAAAACCCCAAAACAACGTGGGGTGAGAACCAACTCCATGGTTCCCAGTGGGTACGGCCACCCAAGGGAAAAGCTCGACCGATAGGTCCGAGGAGGCACTGCAACATGTTAGTTCAACAATATACAACAGATATATATATTCAATTGAAATACATGCCATGCCTCACGATATGCGATATGAAAACCATGCAACAACTAGTAGATCATATGAATTCTACTTTTACTTGGCTACTTTAGCTCATAACTTTACTCTAAGGTTTCTATTACCTTAGGATCACAACACCAACCACTAGCTTCTAAGGTTTCTATTACCTTAGCTCAAGCCTCTATCTCTGGCTCATAAGGGTTCCTCTACCCTATCATAGCTAACCACCCGACTCGGCTTCGAGTCAATCATCTGCGGATAGTCCGCGCACTGGCTGCTCAACAGCCTACCGCACTCTCTCTGACTCAGCCTCCTAGCGGCGAAATCGTCGCACACGCTGAACACGGCTCGAGTCACAAGACTTGACCATCGGTGGCGATCGCGTTGCACATACCCAGCGTGAGCTCGAGACATGACATACCGTCTGGCGGCGAACGGGTCGCACCACACCCAACAACGATCATGTCAGACTCAGTCACCTGGAGGCACCCGCATCGTACTTACCCAGCATGGATTCAGTCTACTCTGGCGGTCTGATCCTCAAATGGCTTAACCACTCTGGCGGCGAAATCGTCGCACAAACGCCAGCACAATGGTTCAAGCCCCGGGCGGTGATCTCCATGTGATCGCCCCCAATCTACCCACGGTACCAAGCTCGGCGGCGAAATCGTCGCACGAACGCCCTAGCCTGTACCAGGGACATCATAAGTCCTGGGATTCCGGAATCCACTTACCACAGGTCGAGGGTTCATAGCCAACCCTATACTGTCGACCTAGCTCAATCTAGTGGCTATACCACTATACTCATCAACCTAGGTTCCAACACTCTAGGTTCTATGTCCACATCACTTAACCTAGATACACTTGCTAGGTTCTTATCATCTTTGCCTAGATGTCCACTTCTAGGTTTATTAGTTCAACCTAGGTTTACTAACACTAGGTCAAATGCCACACACCTAGATTGTTCGACTCTAGGTTTACTAATCGACCTATGTTCTTTAACACTAGGTTAGATGCCACTCGATCTATCTGACAACCTAGTTGTCCAATCAACTCTATTTACACTAGAGTTATCATGTCACTTACTTAGCTCTCATGATGCTACTTTGCATTCTCTACTTTAACTAGCATTATATACATGCTATGCTCATTATGCTCTCTACTTAGCATTTCCATCTATGCATAATTAGTACATGCATTCTTTACATCAACTAGCATTAATTACTTAGCATGCTTTCCATTTAGCATTTGCATCTTATGTTAATCATGTTCTCTACTTAACATTTACTAGTATAGCTCTATGCATCATTATTTAACATGCATTTACACTATGCATCATTATCATCATGCATTCCAATTACTTGCTTGCATTATTTATTTATCATGCTCATCATACATTCTTTACTTTTCTTGCATTTACTCTATGCATGCATTGTTATTAACATGCATTTACTTTACATCATGCATCATTGTTAACTTGCATCCTTTACTTAGCCTTTACCTTATGCATATTTACTAATGCATCATTTAGCCTTGTCTACATGCACATGCATCAACGTGAGATTACATTGCTAAGACATAAAGGGCGACCTAGTCGCTTCGGTAAGCACAAGCCACCTTAACTCGCGTTCCGATTGCTTGTCGACACTTGCAATCAGCCTCCCGCGGTACCCGCATCCGGCACGGCCCGATACTGCAACTGCGCCTCAACCGTGCTCCGCTTCACATCCCCGAAAATTATAGGTCTTCGGTTATGTGCCACGATGCCTCAAATCCATTTCCATGATTTTACGACGTCGCCTCGGCCCTCCAGGCGGAAACGAAACCTAAACGTCCGTTTCTTTAATAACTTCGCGTAGGCTCGACGAAACGCCGAACGGACTTCGCCAACGCGTTCGTTTACCTAGCAATTAGGTTTATACATGATCAAATTAGATCAAAACCCCTCACAAGCAAAAACCCCTCTTTTGATGCCCTAAGATGCAACTATGCAAGAATTCATCATTTAATATCAAAATTCGAGCATCAACCATCTATTTAGCATCTAGGAGTTTCACTAAACCCATTTCTAAGGCATACAAATCATTACTTAGCAATCTACCATTATTGCTAACAAAGCTTACCTCTCAAACCCAAGCTCTCTTCAAGCCAATAGTGAAGAAAAGGAAGGCTTCACCTCTAAGCAAGCTTTTTCTTCTCCAAATCCACCTCCAATTCTCTTTGGTGGAGAAATTGCTAGAGAGAGAGATCTTTCTCTTTGGTTGTAAGTGTGAGGGAAAGAGAGAAAAGGCTCAATCCTTCATACATATATATGCATATAGGAAACTTGACCTCCAAGTTTTATCCAAGAACACTATTCACATTCAGGCAGCTCGAAATCTGATATCTTTCGCCGGAGCCCTCTGAATATCCGTTTGAGCTCAAATTTGAAGTCATGTTCGGTTTTACTTAAAAGAGTCCAAAGAAATTTTAATATTTCAGTTTCGACCCCGTTTGGTCACCGAAAGCTGTACCGAATTGTAATCTTTATCAGATAACTTTCAGATTTTATTTCTCACTCTACGGTTGTCAGAAAAATATGAAACTTTAAATCTAGCCTCATTAAAATATTTCTGGCATCCCCGCCAATTTTCATAATTTTCTGAGACTGTGCATTTTCTGCTAATTTATCTGCCCCGTTTCTTACAGAAAATTCTAAATCTTCTGTTGTCGCTCCGATTTCAGCACAGGTCATTTCCAACTTATACTTTACACCCTTAAATCCAATAAAAATAGTATCTCATACTATTTTTATTTATTTTCACTTTTATATTTAAAATCCGGTATGTTACATTCCGCCGCAACCTCACCGGAGCCATTTAAATGTATACCGTAACTTCATAGTTTTAGAAGTCCGGTACCTTACATTCTCCCCTCCTTAAAAAGAGTTTCGTCCCCGAAACTCACTCACTTCAACCCAATTCACACTCTAATTCTCTTTCGTGAGTGACAAGGGGTACAGTGCACTTTTGCATCTCGGAGTGGCTTTTCGCTCATCGGAACTATCCATAGGCTCACTACGGAAGATGTGAGACTAGATTCACTCACATTTGCCACGTGCAGCTCCAAAAGTGTATTACCACCATGCAAAGAACTACTCTTGCATTATACACCAAAACGAAAAATTTCACTCCGATTCGATCACCTGCATTGCTTAGAAGCAATATCGTTGGTGACTCGACCAATCGCGAGTGGTTCATCACAACCGGATCCTTGTTCTATCACGAGATGACCCATTCCGGCACATCTCCAATCTCAATCCACATCTAATCCTTGGGTTGGGTCACCACACACTCGATGCGTCATCAATCTCATGATCTATCACGTGGCATTCCACGTACTCGGGTCTCAGCTCGGACTACCGTCCTGACCAAAACTCTCCGCCCTACCTATAGGTATCGGGCCGCTGTCTCTCACAGCCGACTGCGCCTGCCCAATGGGCCCAGGCTCCACAGTCCACAGATGGTCCAGGCACGGGTCGTCCCCAAGCACTACCCGCCATCGTCGTCCCACACGACATGCTCTACAGAGCTACACACTCTATCGGCTCCTAGGCACCTAGTGCGAGCCACCAGCCCTCACGAGTGATCCATGGCCCGCTTCACACTTAGCCCTGCTGAAGTGCTACTGCCAATTCACTCGACAGGCTGAATCGAAACCGTACTCTACGAGTATCTATACTCGAGCGCTTTAAGCCTCTACAGCGTCTCACACGAAGCCTAGCATCAGGCAACTTAGCCTATGCACACCTGCCACACAGGCATAACTCATCCACCCCAACTCGAGGTACTACTAGGCCAACAGGCCAAACTCGGCACTAACCGACCAATTTCACGACAGCGGTTCATCTTCGCTGTACGATCTACCGAATCCACATCCGAAATACTTTTGGGATATTCGGGTGTTTCCAAACATCAAGGCCCGACTCTCGAAATCTCTAACCCATCACTTTGAGAGTCCTTTCATCATTCGGTTTCCATTGCGAACCTCGTTTCCTGTCCAACATCACCACTAGCCATTTGCTAGCACCACTTGGCTTTCGACTTGCACCAGCAGGTGCCACTTCTCACGACGCAAGCATGTACGGGTGTCTACTTACCCGACTATTCGGTCCCTACTATGCAATGTATAAATAGTAGCAACTGACCATATGATAAATGCATGCTATGCATCAACTTGAGATCATGCAAAAGTATATGCTTGCTCAATTAACTCATACCTGCCACAACGTCATCAGCAACGGCAGGCACCACAGCTCGGGTCGCTTATCCATGGCCACTTGGCGCTCGTCGCGAACCCTCTGGTTGCATCACTCTCAACGGCCGCTCCCCCGACCATGCCGCAGGTGGCACACCCGCCGGCTGTCCCAAGGAGGAATGGGCCGTCGCCAGTGTCAAGGCCCGGTTACCACCTTGTGGACACTCGTCCCGCACATGGCTCGGCAGCCCACACTTGAAGCACTTGCCCTCTCGCTGTTCACATTGCTGTGGAAAATGAGGGCCTCCACAAATTGCACATCTCGCCGAGGACCGAATATGATACGTCCCCGGAGCTCTAGATCGAGAGCGCGTCCTCACTGAGGTCTGTTGGGAACTTGATTGACCATCGTGTCCGCTCACTGGCCGTCCTTTCCCTTTTTCCTTGTAGTGTTCCTCACGCTTCTCCCGCAGGAAAGCATTGCCTTGTTCTATCCACAAGGCCCGATCCAGGACTTCAGCAAAAGTCTGCAACTTTAGCACAAGCACCGTCTGGTACAGGTCTGGCCGAAGTCCACGCACAAAGCAGTCGGCCTTGTCCTTGTCATCCCGCACCACGTTTGGAACACAATGCACAATACGGGAAAATTCTCGCTCGTATTGCCTGACCGTGCGACTTCCTTGCCGCAGCTTAAGAAACCTCTCCTGAAGTTTCCGCTTCTCGCTATCGGGGAAATAAGCAGAGAACAACATTCCCCGAAATTCTTCCCAAGTCATTGGAGGGAGACTAGGCAGTCGATCTCGCTTGACGCCCTTCCACCACACCTTCGCCGATTGTTTCAGATAATGCGCGGCTAGGTTCACTTTGTCTCGCTCCAGCGTGTACAGATCCTCGAAGAGTGTTTCCATGGAATCAATCCACATCTCAACGACCAATGGATCTGCATCCTCACCATCAAAGGTAGGCGGATCAAACTTCTTAAAAGTCATGAGGGCCGCTAAAGCTCGCTCCCTTTCCGCCGCAACCTCAGGGCCAACAGGAGTCGGATCGCCCAACCCCGACGGAAACAGCTCCGCCGCAACTCTCGGCTGTCCTGACCAGCCGCAGCTGGTGCTGCGACCAGCCGATCCACAGTCTCTTGGAGTCGTTCCATTCGCTCTTCTTGGCGCATAGCAGCCTCCTGCTGCCGTTGCACCACATCAGCTTGTTGTCGCATCACTCCAATGAGTGTGGCCAACTGATCGCGAAGCTCCGAGTCTCCGCTCGCGTCAATTTGCTCAGGGACGCCACTTGTCCCCTCCCGCGCCGATCTGGACGAAGATCGCCTACGCGGTGCCATCGTTTCCTGAAACACGACAACTCGATTAGCTCTCGACCCTCCGGGTCGAACACGAGACCACTAACACCGGCTCAAAAGCCAATTAGGCGAAAGTCGAACAAGGACGTCTATTCTCGTCACTCGGCTTTATGTTGTGCGCGCCCAACATAAGCACACTTGGTCGAGAATAAACCATACCTTGAGTCTGCCTCTAAAATCCGTCTTAGAGGTTTACGACACAACCAAATCCATAATCCTTTCGCCACGAATCACAAGTCCTCGTCTCTCACGAGCCTTATTCTCCTATGGTTTACTATCCTAGGGTCTCCTAGGTCTGTCTGAACCATTTTTTCCCATTTTCTACTTTATGCTCTGATACCATCTTATCTGTCACGCCCCGCGACCAACCGCCAATTTGGACCGGGTCGCGGCGCCGCCGACAGACCGCCGAACGGACCGGGAATTCCCCTGTCCGCGGACAGAGTCTCCCCAGTACGTCCAAGGCGTCGCAATCCAAACAATCAACGAATGTTCCAACAAGGAACGGATATCAATCCAGATTGCATAAGGAAGTATCAAATACATAATCTACTTGCTATTACAAGCATACATTTCACAATCACGTTATACATCACAGTTTCAGTTTACATTTTTACTTCCAATTACAATCTTATTATTACATCAGAGTTTGATATATTTTCTTTTCTTGTCTTCTAGACCCCTAAGCTAGACTGTCTCAAGGTACTGCTACCTCGGTCTCTGTGGTGGGGCGCTATCTACTGAGCTACGCCCTCGCCTCGCGCCGCCGCGCCGCACACGAACGACCTGAAAACCCCAAAACAACGTGGGGTGAGAACCAACTCCATGGTTCCCAGTGGGTACGGCCACCCAAGGGAAAAGCTCGACCGATAGGTCCGAGGAGGCACTGCAACATGTTAGTTCAACAATATACAACAGATATATATATTCAATTGAAATACATGCCATGCCTCACGATATGCGATATGAAAATCATGCAGCAACTAGTAGATCATTTGAATTCTACTTTTACTTGGCTACTTTAGCTCATAACTTTACTCTAAGGTTTCTACTACCTTAGGATCACAACACTAACCACTGGCTTCTAAGGTTTCTATTACCTTAGCTCAAGCCTCTATCTCTAGCTCATAAGGGTTTCTCTACCCTATCATAGCTAACCACCCGACTCGGCTTCGAGTCAATCATCCGCGGATAGTCCGCGCACTGGCTGCTCAACAGCCTACCGCNTATTCACATCAGGCAGCTCAAAATCTGATATCTTTCGCCGGAGCTCCCTGAATATCCGTTTGAGCTCAAATTTGACAGTCATGTTCGGTTTTGCTTAACTTAACGAAAGAAATTTTAATCTTTCAGTTTCGACCCCATTTGGTCACCGAAAACTGTGCCGAACTGCAATCTTTTATCAGATGGCTTTCGGATTTTATTTCTCACTCTACGGGTGTCAGAAAAATACGAAACTTTAAATCTAGCCTCATAAGAATAATTTTGGCTTATCCTCCAGTTTTCAGAATTTTCTGACACTATGCGTTTTCTGCTAATCTATCTGCCCCGTTTCACACAGAGAATTCTAAATCTTCTGTTTTCGCTCCGATTTCAACACGGGCCATTCCAGACTTATATTTTATGTCTATAAGTCCAATAAAATAGTATTTCACACTATTTTCATTTATATTTATTTTTATATTAAAATTTCAGCATACTACACCCCACCGCAACTTCATAGTTTAAGAAGTTCGGTACCTTACACCTAGGCTATGCCGACTCGGGTTACCGCTATCTCTGGTCTCTGGGGTAGGGCACTATCTATGGAGCTACGCCCTTGCCTCACGCCGCCGCGCCGCTCACGTGCGAACCTGTAACACCCCAAAATAACGTAGGGTGAGAACCAACTCCATGGTTCCCAGTGTGTACGGCCACCCAAGGAAAAAGCTCGACCGATAGGTCCAAGGAGGCACTGCAATCATGTTAGTCCAAAAACATCTACAGATATATATATCGTAATGTAATTATGCAACTAACAGATAACATGCCTTGCAATATGCAATATGAATATATGCAATCAACTAGTAGATCTATTGATTCTATGTTCAACTTTGCTAATTTTAGATCATGTCATTCAATTCTAAGGTTTCTACTACCTTAGGTTCACAACTCAAGTGCCATTTGCTTCTAAGATCTCTATTACCTTAGCTCCTGCTTCTATCACTAGCTTATAAGGTTTACATTAACCTAATCAAGCTAACCACCCGACTCGGCCTCGAGTTAATCATCCGCGGATAGTCCACGCACTGGCTGCACCTCAGCCTGGCTGCCGTCATAGCCTACCGCACCTCTGACTTAACCATCTGGCGGCAAATTCATCGCATCGAACCCAACAACGACTCAAGTCATGACTTAGCCATCTGGCGGCGAACTCATCGCATCACACCCAACAATGGTTTAAGTCGTGACTTAGTCATCTGGCAGCGACCACATCGCCCTTACCCAGCAATGGTTCAAGTCAATCTAGGCGGCATCATCCGATAAGCTAAATGGGCGAGGAGAACCACACATACCCAATTCCAGCTTATTCTCATGGCATCCCGGGCGAGGAGAACCACACATACACGTTGAATCACTGCCAGGCGAGGAGAACCACACATACCTGCAGTTATGATTCTATTTGCCATCTCTTTTATCATAAGTTCCCACCGCTTCTTTTGCGGCCACTTCACTAGGGATTCCGGAGTCCACTTCACATAACTCAAGGGTTGGTCTCAAACTCTATAGTATTGACCTATCTAGGTCCAATGTCCTTTTCACCCTAGGTCCAACTGACTCTAGGTTCAATGTTTCTATCACATAACCTAGGTTTACTTTAACTCTAGGCTCAATCCATAACCTATGTTCTCGACACTAGGTTAATGCCACACACCTAGATTCAATTAACTCTAGGTTCATTCTCAACCTATGTTCTTTAACACTAGGTTAGATGCCACTCGACCTATGTTTAATAACACTAGGTTCATTGTCATTCATGTTCAACCTATGTTTAATACACTAGGTTAAGTGCCACTCGATCTATTCGACATCCTAATTGTTCACATCGAGTTCAATAGATATTCACATTTTATCTAGCATGCATTATATGATGCCAACATGCATATTCTTTCTAACATGATCTCATAGCTCCAAAATGCTCCTAACATTTATTCCACTAAGCATATATATATCATCATGCTCACAATGCCAATATGCATCTTATCTAACATGATCCACAACATGTTAACATTCATGTCTATCTCACATGATCTCATAATGCTATCATACATTTACCATCTAGAGCTTGCATTTAACAATTAGAACATATTCATAATGTGTTAACATGCATATAATCTAGCATTTTCTCATCATGTCATCATACATGTATTAACTAGCATATTTACATTATGTCATTAACATACATTCTTTACAATATGCTCACATGCATTATTTAGTATTACTACATGCATCATCTTGCATTTACATGCATCAATATGAAATCACGTTTCTCTTAGACATAAGGGCGACCTAGTCGCTTCGGTAAGCACAACCCACTTCGATTCGCTCTCTGATTGCTTGTAGTCACTTGCAATCGGCCTCCCGCGGCACCCGTATCCGGCACGGCCCAATCTTGCAGTTGCGCACAAACCGTGCGCCGAATCGCGGCCCTAGAAATTATAGGTCTACAGTTAGTTGCCATGAGCCCCCGATTATATTTTCATGATTTTTGGACGTCGCCTCGGCCCTCCAAGCGAAAACGAAGCTAAACAGTCTGTTTCTTCGATATCTTCGGGTAGGCTCGACGAATGCTCAAACCGAGTGCACGAACGCGTTCGGGGACCTAGCAATTAGGTTTACGGAGGGTCAATTGAGATCAAACCCTCATATTTCCAAAAACCCCAAAATTGGAGCCCTAGATGCAATTATAGCAAAATACTCCAAATTGATTCATGAATCAAGTATTTTCCATCTATTTAGCATGCTAGGATTTCATCTAAACCATTCTTAGAGCATATAAATCAAACCCTAAGAAATCACCATGAATGGACATCAAGCTTACCTCCAAAGCTTGCTCCAAATGCAAGGAAGAAGAAGAAGAAGAGGAAGATCTACTCCTTTGCCTTCTTCTCCACCAATCCCTCCTCCAAGATCCACCTTTTTAGAGTGAGAGAGAGAGTTTAGAGAGGGAGAGTGTGTGTGAGGGTGAGAGAAATGAGAGGGGAGAGCTCCAACCCCATTCTATACACTCTCATAATGCCACAAATGCAAATAACCCCCTCAACTTCCATTTTAGTGCACAGCCCCCGCGGGGCCATTTTTTGTATAAGTGACCGGTCCTTGGACTTGAGGGACCAGTCCCCGTAGGTCCAGAATTCCAGCATTTTTAGGACTTAGCCAAATTTCAGCCTTTTTCGTTTCTTCTCCGTTTTCGCTCGTTTTCGCTCGTTTGGCCTCCGATTCTTTTCAAATTTAACCGAGACTCTCCAAACATATTTTCAAGCATATTTTCATCATCTTTTCATCCACGCTAATGCCGAATTTAGTCCATGATCCAACATAGCCTTTCGGGTCCCGTTTTTGCGACTACGCGCACCGAAAATGCCCGAATGCTTCCGAACTTCACCGGAAACATTCCAATAGCTCTCCAAACCAATATAAATCGTAACGTCATTATTTTAGAAGTCCGGTACCTTACACAACCTGTTGCAGGTTCAATGGGTAGAAACAAGTTGAATAGGTAGCTATGAGGAGCACTGTTTTATATCCTCATCTCTATGGCGACAGTGCTCATATCTGCAAGCGGATAGGAAGGGCGTTGGCTCTGAATGGCTCCGAGACCTATAAGGCAGGGTATGACCTTGCAGATACTCTTTGAGGACCTACTATATGTGTGGAGTCGTGAGGCCGCGATTATGGGAATAGGGCGGTTCCCTAAAACACACAGGAAACGATATTAGCGCATGGCCATAAAAGCGCTCATCCGCTTAGAATCTAAACGGCTGTACCATGTGTGCTGTTTGTGGAAATCCGATTCATCGGCCTTGGTTCAAGGCGAAGTCTACCATTGTGCCCTCGGATGTATATAGACAAGTACTAAGTGAAGGTTCAAATCCGAAAGGTACCTTTACCGAATACATGGTGTAAAAGATCCGGCATTCTTTTGAATTATTTTGAATTTCAATTTATTTGTTTTCTTTATTTCAAGTTTTAAATCATGTGGGGGAATGTTGGATTTTATTAGGTTTGTTATGATTTAAAACTTATTAAAACCATTTGATTGGATTTCTTTATTGAGTTTGTTATGATTTATTCTTTCGGTTTTATCTTTATTTTAATCCTTATCTTTATCTTTTCCTAATCCTTATCTTTTTCTATATAATCTTAGGCTTATCTTGTTCTNGTTTGTTATGATTTAAAACTTATTAAAACCATTTGATTGGATTTCTTTATTGAGTTTGTTATGATTTATTCTTTCGGTTTTATCTTTATTTTAATCCTTATCTTTATCTTTTCCTAATCCTTATCTTTTTCTATATAATCTTAGGCTTATCTTGTTCTACTCGGATTTTGATGGGTTAAAACAAGATTCTTGCCTGGATTATAAATATGGGGCGAGATTACATGAGTTAATTAACTAACCCGAGTATACCTAAAGCCTTTCGTCCTTTTCTACTTTTTGCATTTTTGCTGAGTTTTATTTTGCTGGATCTGAAGCTAGTTGGGTTCATCTTGCGCCACCTTGAAAGCGTGCCTACGGTGTGGAACGTGGTCGTTGTATCGCTAGGAGTAATTGCCGGGAAGCCTCGCACGCGGAGGGGCAATTTCGCTTCTAGGACGGTGCTCTGCACGCCTCGACCCACAGGCCTTATCTAAACCTTATCTTTCCAATATTTTTGTTTAATTTTGTTTCGGGATTTTTCTAAACTTGAATTTTAATTTTCGATTTGGTTTTTAAAGAATATTGTAATAAAAGATCAGAAAGATTTTCCAACACTACTGCACAGGGCATGATAGGTTCTAGCTCTACTCAAATCTCAACAAGTTCATCAGTAAGTTCTTCTCCAAAATCAAATCCATTGAGGGTGAGATCCCTTCCAGAGATTTATGAAATTATAGGAATGTGCAAGTTTAGTTCAACAGTTGGATCCGAGAAATTAGAAGATGTGGCTAACAGCTAAGTCATTAGATTAGTGTAAAGCCATTCATAAGGAGACAAGCAGTGAGCGAAATCAAACTTGGGAGCTTATAGATCTACTAAATAAATATAAGATTAAACTACAGTGGATTTACAAGACCAAGTTCAAGACCAATGGATCCATTAGTGAAGTTGAAGGCGAGAATTATTGCGAAAGGCTACCCAAGTGGGAAGATATTAATTTTTCTAGAGCTTTTGTTGCAGTAGTACAGTTAGAATAGTTTTAGCCAAGGTTTTAAGTGCCCGTCGGCACGGGCCGTATCCACCGTGTCGTACCGTGCCAACAAGATACGGGCACGATACAGACCACGTGCCGATGGCACAGCTCAAAACCCTCTATTCTTTAAATTAGTAAATAATTTTCTCAATAAAGTTCAAAAGATGTGATAAAAAGACATAATAAATAGTTAGAATATTTTGTTGCTAAAGAAAATAAATATTTCATGCTATTATGTGTCGGCACACAAGAATTTTTTTGATCGGCAGGCATTGGCACGGCTTGGCACGCACCGTGCTGTACCGTGCGGCAAGTTTCCAGCACGACCAGGTGCCACGACACTTAAATCCTTGGTTTTAGCCTTAGCAGCTTGAAACAAATAAATTTTTTGCTTAATTTGATGTTAAATTTGCATTTAAATGGTGTTTCTCATGATTAAGTGTATGTTAAGCAATCTTAGAGGAATGAAATCTAAAGGTTGGAAGATAAAATGTACAGGCTCAAAAAGGCTACAAATGGAATCAAGCAGGCATCGCAAGCATGATATAGCAAGATTGATGCCCATTTTCTTCAAAATGGTTTTAAAAGAAGTGAAAATGAGCCAACTTTGTACATGAAGAATCAAAATACAGAAATTTTGTTTGTATGTCTTTATGCAGATAATTTAATATATGTTGGAAGTTCAGAAAGAGATGATGAACTTAAATCTTATATGGTGCAAGAATTCGAAATATATAACGGATCTTGATATGATTAATTATTTTTTGGTTCTTGAAGTAGCACGATGCGAAAAGGGTATTTTTATTTTGCCAAAGAATTATAAATTTGATTTACTTGAGTGATTTTTCCTGAATGATATTGTAACCTAGTGGCAAACCCTATGGGACAAATATAAAATTTTCGGTTGATGATTGTTGGGTTAGTGATATCAAATTCACTTATTAGCCTAATTGGTTCTATTTTGGGTTTGGTTCAACAACTCATGTAATGGGCTAGTTAGTATTTGGTTTGGGCTTTAGTTGACCCATTTGGTATGTTGGGCCAAGTGGAGTTAAGAGAGAACTCTTTGGGTTAGAGAGAGGGTGTTCTCATTTTTGCTCTCTAGGTTTTCCCTTTTCTTGTAATAGAGAAGAGAGGTGTAGAGAGGGTTGGAGAAGGAGCTCTCTTGTTCTTCTTGCTTGATTCAAAGACTTCCAAGGTAGATTGGAGGAATTCTAAGAGGTATTCCGAAGCGGGATTCGCGGAATCGGAAGGTGCTTCAAAGAAGGTGTAGCAAGAAGGGATTTCCATTGGAAGGTTGTAAGCCCATTGTGATAGAGTGGTAATCTCTAACCAAATCTTGTAATCTCCTCATTTGATAGTGGATTTGATCTCTCCGTGCCCGTGGATGTAGCCCGGTTTGGGTGAACCACGTAAATCTTGTGTTGTTGTTGTGCTTGTGCTTGGATTTTTCTCTTTCAACTTCATTTACTCCAATCTTGCATATCTTGGTTGTGGATAATTTAGATACATCACATTTGCTTACTAGTGTGATTAGTATCTTGATAGTGAGGGTTCCGTCATTAGCTCACTACAATTGGTATCAGAGCTTCAAGGTTGAGTGCAAGGTGTTCGATAAATTGTCTCAATGGCAACAAATCGATTGGAAGTGGACAAATTTGATGGAAAGAGAAACTTTGAACTTTGGAAGTTAAAAGTTCATGATTTATTGGTACAACATGGACAATACAAGGCTCTACTTGGGAGAGATAAGAAACCGGAATGGATGGCCGATGATGAATGGGAGGAGATGGACATGAAAGCTTTAGCCACCATTCGCATGTGCTTGGCGGATGAAGTTCTTTTCAATATAATTGGAGAGAAAACGGCTTTTGGATTATGGGCAAAGTTAGAGAGCTTGTACCAAAACAAGTCAATTACCAACCGGATTTTCTTGAAGAGACGGTTGTACTCTTTGAGAATGAAAGAAGGCACCAAGGTCTCCGAGCACTTGAATGTATTCAACAACATTATTTGTGAGCTTGAGAGTATCGGAGAGAAGATGAAGGATGAAGATAAGGCCATCACTTTGTTATGCACATTGCCGGATTCCTATGAGACTTTGATTACAAGTTTAAGTTGCACTAAAGAAGATTCTCTTGACTTGGACACCGTTTGTAGTGCATTGTTGGCCGATGAACTTCGAAAGAAGGTAACTTTGGGGAGTTCGGAGGGTGAAACGGAAGCACTTGTAGTAAGAGGTCGTTATAAAGAACGTGAAAATATGTCAAGAAATTTTTCAAGAAGCAAGTCAAAGAATAGATCAAAGTCTAGAAATCGGAATGACAAAAGGCTTTGTTGGTTTTGTGGCAAATCCGGACATATGAAGAAAGATTGTCTAAAAAGAAAAGGCTCCAATGGTGGAAGGGACAATGGTGAATCAAGTAGTAGTAAACAAAACTCGGAATCGAACAATGAAGCACATCAAGTTGAAGAAACAACATCGGGTGTTATTGATGATGAGGTCTTGATGGCGGGTTCTAGTTCGGTGTTTCATCAAAATTGGATTCTTGATAGTGGCGCTACTCATCATATGTGCCCACATCGTTCATGGTTCATTACCTATGAGGAATGCGATGGTGGTACCATTTCGATGGGAAACAACTCAACTAGTAGAACGGTGGGAGTTGGTTCGGTGCGCTTGAGAATGTATGATGGAATGGTTCGGGTACTTGAAAATGTGCGACATGTTCCGGATTTGAAGAAAGGTTTGATCTCTCTCTCCGAATTGGACAACAAAGGCTACAAATTTACGGGGCAAGGTGGAGTTATAAAAGTCTCCAAAGGTGCGTTGGTTGTCATGAAAGGCATTCGGGTTGGAAACTTGTACAAGCTATTGGGTAGTACAATGACGGATGAAACTTATGCGGCGACGGAAAATGATGACCTTCCTCTCCGACTATGGCATAGAAGGTTGGGTCATATGAGTGAGAAGGGTATGAAGGTTTTAGTAGAGAAGAAACTTATACCGGATATTACTTTTAGTGACTCGGAATTTTGTGAGCATTGTGTTTATGGAAAACATCATAAGCGGAGCTTCAAAGCCGGGAGTCATACAAGTAAAGGTATTCTTGACTACATTCATACGGATGTGTGGAGTTCTCCTACTACTTCATATGGTGGTGCCAATTATTATATATCATTTATTGATGACTTCTCACGGAAGGTTTGGGTGAAATTTCTCAAGTCGAAAGGTGAGGCATTTCAAGCATTTAAGCACTTCAAGGCCGAAGTAGAGAATCTCACCGGATGCCGCATTAAAGTTCTCCGATCGGACAATGGTTTGGAGTACAAATCTAAAGAGTTTGAGCTCTTTTGTAAAGAGAATGGCATCTCAAGACACTATACAAATCCGTATGATCCACAACAAAATGGGGTGGCCGAGAGGATGAATCGTACATTGATGGAGCGGGCTCGTAGCATGTTGAGCAATGCCGGTTTGGAGCACGAGTTATGGGCCGAGGCCGTGTCCATGGCATGTTATCTTGTCAACCGCTCACCTTCCATGGCTATAAATAGAAAGACACCGGAGGAGGTATGGTTCGGAACTCCTTGTGATTATTCTAATCTAAAAATATTTGGTTGTCATGCTTATGCATTGGTTCCTAGTTGTCAAAGAACTAAGCTAGATCCAAGATAAAAAAAATGCATATTTGTTGGTTATACAAAAGGTGTGAAAGGATACCGGTTATGGGATTCGGTGGCCCACAAAATTATCACAAGTTGTGATGTTCATTTTGATGAATCAAATGTGTTGAAAAAGGGTGTAGAACATGAAAGCATCGAGGAGGAAGAAATTCGGAATGATACTCAAAATTTTGAGCTACCATCTTCAACTTTCTCACCAAATGAAGACATTGAATCGGAGGATACACCGGTTGAATATGGTGAGGTCGATGATCAAATCCATGAAAATTCTAATGAAGGGGAAAGTTCTCATGAAGGTGGAGAAATAGATGACTTGCCTCGATGTTCTACAAGAGAGCGGCACACACCTTTGCATTTGAAAGATTTTGTAGATCCAAGTACATTTCGGGCACTAATTGTGGAACAAGAAGAGCCGTGTACATTTCTAGAGGCCATAAATTCTATTGATGCAAAGCATTGGAAAGAAGCAATGGAGGAAGAAATTGTGGCACTTTACAAGAATGAAGCTTGGAATTTGGTGGAGTTACCAAAGAGCCGAAAAGCAATTGGTTGCAAGTGGGTGTACAAAATCAAAAGAGGAACCGATGGGACAATTCATAGGTATAGAGCAAGATTGGTTGCTAAAGGCTTCGCACAAAGGGAAGGTATGGATTTCTTTGAAGTATTTTCTCCTGTTGTTAAATTGGTTTCTATTCGGCTTGTTCTTAGTCTTGTTGCTATGAATGATTTGGAACTTGGGCAATTAGATGTTAAAACGGCATTTTTGCATGGAGATTTAGAAGAAGAGGTTTATATGTATCAACCTCAAGGCTTCATAGAGAAGGATAAAGAACACCTTGTATGTAAGCTCAAAAAATCATTGTATGGACTCAAACAAGCATCAAGACAATGGTATCGAAAGTTTGACACTTTTATGCTAAGTCGTGGATTCCAAAGAAGTAAGTATGACCATTGTGTCTACTTAAAATTCTTCAAAGATGGTACCTTTGTGGCTTTGGTGTTGTATGTGGATGACATGCTTATAGTATGCAAGGACAAACTAAAGATCAATGAACTCAAGGATGAATTGAGTAAAGACTTTGAAGTAAAAGATCTCGGACCGGCACGTCAAATTCTTGGCATGGAGATTTGGCGGGATAGACAAAATGGCACATTGTCACTTTCACAAAAGGGATTTGTAGAAAAATTGATATACAAGTTTGGCATGAGTAAAGCAAAGGCGGTAAAGACACCATTTGCGTCCCACTTTAAATTATCTTCCGAGCAAAGTCCAAAGACGGAGGAGGAAAAGAAGTTGATGAATCGAGTTCCCTATTCAAGTGTTGTAGGTAGCTTGATGTTTGCCATGGTGTGTACACGCCCGGACATTGCATATGCCGTTGGTGTTCTTAGTCGGTTTATGGCAAATCCCGGAAAGGTGCATTGGGAAGCGGCGAAATGGGTTCTTCGCTATTTGAGAGGTACAAGTGATTATGCAATCATGTATGGCAAAAACTCAAGGCCAATGCAAGGTTATGTTGATGCTAATTTTGCCGGTGATCTTGACAAGAGAAGATCTACAACGGGCTTTGTATTTGAACATGGAAATGGTCCAATTAGTTGGATGTCCAAGCTTCAAGTAACGGTGGCTTTGTCAACCACGGAGGCCGAGTACATGGCACTTACCGAGGCAACCAAGGAGGCGGTGTGGCTTCAAGGTTTGATGAAAGAGCTTGGTATGAATTTTAAACCCATGTGTTTATTATGTGATAGTATGAGTGCAATATGTTTGGCTAAAAATCCGGTTTATCATAAAAGGACTAAACATATTGATGTGCAATATCATTACATCCGGGATGTCATTGAAGATGGCAAGGTGAGGGTGTTGAAAGTTGGCACTCATGAGAATGTAGCCGATATGCTCACGAAGCCGGTACAAGTAGAGAAGTTGAATTGGAGCCTAACTTCTTTAGGCTTCAAGTTGAGCGGAGGATAAAGGCACATGGTTGGCGCGGAGATGAGGAGCGGTGATTTTGCTATCAAGGTGGAGATTGTTGGGTTAGTGATATCAAATTCACTTATTAGCCTAATTGGTTCTATTTTGGGTTTGGTTCAACAACTCATGTAATGGGCTAGTTAGTATTTGGTTTGGGCTTTAGTTGACCCATTTGGTATGTTGGGCCAAGTGGAGTTAAGAGAGAACTCTTTGGGTTAGAGAGAGGGTGTTCTCATTTTTGCTCTCTAGGTTTTCCCTTTTCTTGTAATAGAGAAGAGAGGTGTAGAGAGGGTTGGAGAAGGAGCTCTCTTGTTCTTCTTGCTTGATTCAAAGACTTCCAAGGTAGATTGGAGGAATTCTAAGAGGTATTCCGAAGCGGGATTCGCGGAATCGGAAGGTGCTTCAAAGAAGGTGTAGCAAGAAGGGATTTCCATTGGAAGGTTGTAAGCCCATTGTGATAGAGTGGTAATCTCTAACCAAATCTTGTAATCTCATCATTTGATAGTGGATTTGATCTCTCCGTGTCCGTGGATGTAGCCCGGTTTGGGTGAACCACGTAAATCTTGTGTTGTTGTTGTGCTTGTGCTTGAATTTTTCTCTTTCAACTTCATTTACTCCAATCTTGCATATCTTGGTTGTGGATAATTTAGATACATCACATTTGCTTACTAGTGTGATTAGTATCTTGATAGTGAGGGTTCCGTGATTAGCTCACTACAATGATGCTGTAGAGAAAGTGGAGTCTAACATATGGACCAGAGTTTCGTTGGGAGTTTACTGTATGTGACAGACACAAGACTGGATATTGTGCAAACAATCAATTTGCTTTGTTGGTTATGCAACATTCAAGCAAAATTCATTTCGGTGCAGCAAAATGGATCCTGAGAAACTTGATGGAACTATTGGTCATGTTTTATGTTACAGTAACTCTAATAATTTTCTGTTTTGGTTTCTTCCAATAGTGATTGGGTAGTGGAGTGGATATATGTTAGAAAAAGCACAAGCATGCTCGTATTCAAGTTTATTTAAATAGCAATGTGCTGGTCCTCAAAGAAGCAATACATGGCAGCATTTCATCTTTTAAAGCAGAATATATTGCACGTTATTGTTGCATCCTGCCTACCAGTGCGGACACGTTGGATTTTGTCTGACTGGAAGCAAGGCTGGAAGGAGCTTACATCCGTTTGCCGTGACAGTCAATCAACAGCTACCAGGACAAAAAAAATCCGGAGCATTATAGTCATACCAAAAACATACAAATTTACTACCATTTCATTTGGAAAAGTGGCGAATGGCAACATCTGAGTTGGCATATTGTTCAAGTCAAGCGCAACTAGCAGATTTTTTTCACCAAGCTTCTTAACTCTGAAAAATATTATTTGGAGTCAAGAGTCACGGAGGTCTCATGGGGTTGTGATTAACATAAGACCAAGTCTATTTTAGTTTTGGTAATATTATTAGCTTTTTGCTGGGAAGAGTTAGAAGATATATAGTTGTGACAGATTTGTTTTTTGGCTAATCTCTTTGTTAGTTAACGACCTTATTTATTATATATTCATTAAGTATGTTAATTAGTCAGTAGATTGTTCTAATCTTAGGGATCGAAAGTAAGCTGTGTGTAGATGGAGCTGCAGCATAAAACCATCAAGCCGTGCAACCATGCATGTACTAGTTGCATTCCAGTTAATTCGTTAGTTTTTTTATTCTCCTATTTCAAGTTTTGCCAAAATTTCCTCCTTTCCATATTCTCTTGTGCGAACCTATGCACCATCAAAACTAGGGGCAAGTTGGTAAGTAGCTTTCTAGTAGTCATAATTAAGCATCAGGCATAAAAAGAAATATCATGTCCTGAAACTATCTTGTAACTCTATTTTATTATAAAAAAAATAAGAAATCTATGAGTTGCTATTTACAGTAATATTACATTCTGTTGCAGAAACTAATTAAGTTGGCCTCAATCTTAAAATCTCTTTCAAAGAGTTTCCAATGATGTTATCTTTAACTATATGAATATAACTATGTATTGAAATATACATAACTTATGAATCGTGAAAACAGATGTACAAAAAAACACAAATATTAGAAAGAAAGTAATGAAACTC
>NC_033628.1:7764845-7820422 GCF_001540865.1 Ananas comosus
TGATAAAAATTGGTTACTTCTTATAAATAAATCTCCGGGGACTTGTTGGTTTTGGAGATGGCGTCATAAAATGTATTGAAAAGGAACAGTCACTTCTGTAGATGGCCCTACATTGAATGATGTTGTTTATGTTAGGGGCCTAAATCAAATCTCGTAAGCATAAGCACAACTGAGATGTGATGATGGGTACTCTAGCAACTGACAAGATGGCTCGGACTTGGTCAAGCAAATAAATTTGGACGTGATACGAACGGACGTATATTGATCAAGCAATGAAAAAGATGACGAACATTGACAAAAGCCATTCCTAACTTTATTGGTAAGTTTATTCTTCCTAAGATTCTTTTACTAACAAACTTGTCATCTTTTGTGGTGTTCAGGACATATAAAGAAATTTTGTAAACAAAAGGGTAAGAGCTCTACAACACCCTTGAATCAAAAAAATCATTAAAGTTAACTTGGACTCCAAAGAAGAATGTCATAAGAAGAAACAACCCCCCCCCCCCCCCCCCCCCCCCCCCCCACCCTAACTGTGAGACACCAAAGAAGAAGCTCCGAAATCAAAGGCAAATACAAGCATGGAAGCGAGCGAAAGGAGGATCTGAAGAAGAAGTTAACTCAGATTCGCGCGACAGAGGAACACGATCGACCAAAAGCCAAGTCAACCGTCGCCAACCCAAAACACGTAAGTCTGTGTGCAAAGTGAACTCTTCCCATACCTTTGTCTCAACACCGTTCATGCTTACGATAACACTTCTTGCGCTATCTGGGATAGTGGTTCGTTCACGCACATACCGGTGATAAAAAATTGGTTTACTTCTTTAAATAAAATCTCCGGAGGACTTGGTGTTTTTGGGCGAGTATGGTCCGCGTTCATCAAAAATTATAAAAAGGACAGTCACTAGTCTCAGATGGCCCCTACATGAATGATGGTTTTTTATATTGAGGGGCTTAAATCAAATCTCGTAGCATAAGCAACTGTGTGATGATGGGTACTCTATAAATTTCTGGATAAACAATGCCAATGTGCTCGTGTATGATTTCTTTTCTTAAATGTGTAAGATCTTCTTATCGGAATAACTGTATGTAGTTCCTAGCTGTCATCTGAAAAGTGTAACCTGCGACATTAGAACTTGAACTTTTGGTCTGACGTCTAGCGTACAATAAATTTTAAGGAACCTATCTAAGATATCGAAAAAGGAGATTGTTAAAGGTGTACCGTAAGATAGATTTCAAACGAGAACACTGTGTGTGGGGGTTGCAATGGAAAGCAAACTAGATCCGCCACATAAGAATTTGAACAACTTTCACGGGACATTAAACCTTAGAGTTATGACATGGACTTTGATCGGACCTCTAGGATGCAAATTTGGTGGCAAACTGTCTATAATTATTATTAGTTGAATGACTATTACTCGTTTTTCGTGGAGCTGCCTCTCTTACATGAAAAAAGTCCGATAGCTTCTGACTCTTTTTTTGAGATTTGTCTTCGTCTTATGGATATAAGGCGAACGATTAAACGTGTACGTATTCGAAGTGATCAAGGGAATCATAAATTCAAAACTTTGTTGATTTTTGTGCTTTCTAATGGGATTAAACATGAATTCTGCGGCTCCTTTTACACCGCAAACAAACGGAGTGGATAGAACGCAGAAAATCGGATTGTACAAAGAGATGCGCTCACGTCTTGATTATGGTATCATAGTAAGGAAAATTGATATTTGGGCCTTGAAGCGGTACCACGGCGTCTATGTTATCATGGATTTATGTGCGTCCGGCGTACTGTAACTTCCTTATGGAACTTGCTGCGTGTAGAAACCTAATATTAAATACTTTCGTGTCTTCGGAGGAAGTGTTTTACCTTCAGATCGTGAAAATCTGTAAACATTGAAATCCCAAGTGACGAGAGTCTTTCTTGGTTATTCTAGCGTGATAGAGTCTGCTTACGTGGTACAATTTACGAACTAAGACAGGTGATAGATCTATAATATAAAAGTAGGTATAGCTTCTCTAGTAAGTTCTTCTGTAATGCTTTCTTAATTCTCTTGTGATGAATGATGATGATAATATTCTCTCATTATGATTGCCCTGTGAAATGATGATTTTCTGGCATTTTGATAATTCCCTTGCATCTCCTTGAAATTGTGCATCCAAATGATTCATCTGAGCCTCAAAGCATCCCATCTGAAATACCTAGATATATCATCTGAGACTACACCCCTGAGAGATCAAAGGATCACCCTTTATCGAATGTCATTGGGGATCCTAATGTTGGGTGTGCGAACTAGAAGTCAACTCATGTGATTTGCATGTTATGTATCTCTAATTGAGCCAAAGATATTGACGAAGCTCTTCTTGATGAATATTGGATAAATGCCAATGCAAGAAGAACTTGTCAATTTACCCGTAATGAATGTATGGAATTAGATGCCACGCGCGCTGAGACAAAATGTTATTGGTACTAATGATTTTTAAAAATAAGAAAAATGAGGATGGTATAATTTGTCGAAACAAAGCTAGCTTGTGTCAAGGTTATTCACAAATTGAGGGGATTGATTTTGATAAAACTTGCCCTGGTTCTCATCTTGAATCTACTTGTATTTTGTGTCGCGATAGCTTGTCATTTAAAATTACTCTTTTTCAAATAGATGTTAAAAGTGCATTTTTGAATGGTTTTTTAAAAGAAAAAGTTTATGTGGAACAACCAAAAAGGTTTTATAGATTCTAAATTTCTAAATTATGTTTTCGTCTTAAAAAAGCACTTTATGGACTTAAACACAGCACTGCGAGTATGGTATGAACGATTAATAAAATATCTTTTAGAAAAGGGGTACAACCGAGGGGAGCGGATAGAACTCTTTTGTAAAACAAGCACAAATTTATGTGGATGACATTGTCTTGGCCCCAACTCACGATTACCGTTTGCCACTGAGTTGCAAAGTAGTGACTAGTGAGTTCGAGATGTCTATGTATGGTTGAGCTTTCATATTTCTTGGTCTTCAGGTTAAACAATCAAAGGAAGGAATTCTTGTCTGAAACAAGTATGCAAGAATGATGAAGAAATTCGGTTTGGATGGAGCAAGAACTTTGATACACCGATGGGAACAAGTAACAAAGGACTTGGAGTGATGATTGAAGGACAAAGTATGGATGAGAAACAGTATAGGAGCATGATCGGCAGATTACTGTATTTGACCGCGATAGTCTGGACATTGCTTTTAGTGTGGAAATTGTGCTCGCTATCAAGCTAATTCAAAAAGAAGTTCATTTGAAAGCGGTTAGAGATCATACGATATGTTAAAGGTCTACCGCTTATGGTCTATGGTATCGATGGGGACGTCCTTGGATTTAATTGCGATATTCGGATGCAGATTGGGCCGGTTTGTGGATGATAGAAAAGTACAAGTGGAGCATGCTTTATATAAGGCCACTGTTAGTTGCGTGGCATGTAAAAGACAAAATTGTATTGCACTCTCCACTGCCGAGCGGAATTATATGCGGCCGGTAGTTGCTCTGCACATTACTATGGTTGAAAAGCTTATTGAGTGACTATCGGATCCCTCCACCATTTTACAATTTTATATGACAACACGAGTGCCATAAAATATTTCGAAAATCCTGTTTTACATTCACGAACAAAGCATATTGAACTAAGATATCACTTTTTAGAGATTGGTTGATCAAACGTTCTTCACTTGAATATATTTCAACTGGAAAATCAACTTGCGAATATTTTAACTAAGCCTTTGGATCAAAACGTTTTCTACATTAAGAAAGGCTATTGGTATTGAATCCTTCAATCTAGATGCATTCTATTGGGCCATATCATATGCATATTGCATTTTGTTCTGTGCATGTTTTTCGATTTTTCTTGATTATTTTGAGAGATGATTGAGTTCATGAATGGCTGTCACTGTCAATGTTATGTTTTTAGGAGATAATAATTGGTTTTGTGAGCTCTAAATATGCTTTAATTGTTTCATATTATGTTTTTGATTGATCACTGTCAATGTTATTCTCTGTTGTCATAATTTTGAACGATTAAATCATTGAAATTCTGTTTTATACTGAGCTTAAATACAACACCTCATGCTTCGAACTTTGAAGTATGCAATTTGTTTGATTATTAGCTATGAGATGAATAACTATTTCTCTATTTTTGAAATTGCGATAATATTTTTGACTTGAGGGTTGCACTAATTTAGGGGAAGTCTTTCCGGTTATGAAAATTTCTTAAATTCAAAAGATGTGGAAAGAGTTACATCCCTGCTGGGAGTGTGAAAACTACCACCACATGGAGGAAAGAGCTACCACCCCGGTCGTCCGGTCAGTGTGTGCAGCTACCACATGATAGTCAAAGTATCTCTATAAGATAAAAAAAAAAGAATAAATAAATATGAGATGTTGTGGAGATGGTAAAATTTTAATAATATGTTTAATACATCTCCTAGGCGATATAAGGCGGTTTGTTAAAACATGCTCAAAGAGCCACTCCTATCTCGAATAATGTGCATAACTCAATTTGGGGGTATTATTTTAATTTCACGATTACGAGATTCCTTTATTAATTTTTTTAACAAATATGATGATAAAACAATACAATTAATTTTAGATCTTGCATGATGTGTGGAATTTTATTCTATACTTATATAAATTTATTTGATTTTTGGGTCAACAATTTTTGACAAATTGAATATCTTTGAAATTTACTTTTCAAAATTTATTTATTTATGAAATTTTATTTGAAGTCATTGGGGATGAAAATTGGTCATTTTTGTATTGGGGGATCTTAAAATATCATATAAAATTTTTAAAAATTTTGAACTTAAAATAAAATTTTTTAAACTCCAGGCTCGGGGACCCATCCCTGACTTGAGAGACCGGTCCCTCCGCCCGAGCCCCTATATGAAGATCTGTTTCGTTCGATGCTTCTCTCTCTACCTTCTCGTTTCATATTGTCTCCTCTCACTGCTTAGGGTTCTAGAGACACCGTCTTTTACTCATCATCGATTACAACAGGGGTTTTGGTAATAATTTTATTTCTTGCATATTTTTCATGAGTATTTCGGATTTTTTGGTTATTTTTGTGAGCTTATGGATTTTGATGTTAGAAATTGTGTGGAACTCGTGTGTTCTCCTTTGATTGACTCTCTAGATCTGTTAGGGCTTGATTTTTCATTTTGTTGCATGATTTGCCCATGGTTTTCATGATTTTGTGGCCTTAGGATCATTTAGTATTTTACATTTCAACTTGCTCAAATTTTTGACATCAAAATAAAAATGCTCTTATGTTCAATATGTGTAAATATTTGTGTTTAACAGGAGCTTCTTAAAAATGTATTCGTGGCTACTTGTGCTCGTTTTTCTCATGGCCGGTGGTGGTCGGGGAAGCAAACGTCAACGCTCTTCGGCTAAGCAACCGGTTGAGCAACAACCGGAAGATGTAAGGAGTGAGAATGCTCCTGGCGACGAGTCTGATTCTGAGTCGACTGATTGGGACGCACTTACTCCTGAGGTGCTCTCAAAGAAGAAAGGCAAAGAGCCCGCAGCTCCTGAGAAAGACAAGGACAAAGGCAATAGGAAAGAAAAGGGAAAAGAAAAGGAAAAGGAAAAAGAAAAGGGGAAAGGAAAAGCAACAGAACAAATGACATTTACTCGCAGTCGGAAGAAATCTAGTGGAATTGAGATTCGAGATCCCATTTCTGATCCTCCACGTCGAAGTGCTCAAGACGCTCTGATTGATTCCCGCCGACGCTCTATGTACTCCTCATAATTGTGCATTGGTGAGCGTGCAGTTGGTGTTGCAAATTTGATTGAACGTGCGCCGGCATTTCAAGCTCTCTTTGAGAACGGTAATTTACATGAGATTTGCGACTTTCCCGAGCAAACAGGCTATTGTTTAGAGCTCATTTGTGAGTTCTATATGCGAGCGGGTCATTTGAGTGACTTTGATGGTGGACCTTACATGTTTACTACTTCAGTACGAGGTGTAGAGTTGACAGTCACACCAGATACTGTAGCATTTGTTGTCACGCCCCGCGACCTCCCGCCTATTTGGCCGGGTCGCGGTGCCGCAAACAGACTGCCGAACGGACAGGGTTTCCCCTGTACTACGGACAGAGTTCCCCTGTACGTCCTAGGCGTCGCAATCAATACAATGAACAAGTGTTCCAACCAGGAACGGATATCAATCCAAATTGCACAAGGAAGTATCAAATACATAAAACTTCTAGCTATTACAAGCATTCATTTCATACAACATTTTACATCACAGTTTATCTTTTACATTTGCTTGATTTCCAAATACAATCACATTATTACATTTAGCATAAGTTGGTTGTTGTCATTCCATTCTAACCCCTAAGCCCTGCTGACTCGGGGTACTGCTATCTCGGTGTCTGGGGTAGGGCTCTATCTACGAAGCTACGCCCTTACCTCGCGTCGTCGCGCCGCTCACGTATGTACCTGAAACACCCCGAAACAACGTGGGGTGAGAACCAACTCTATGGTTCCCAGTGGGTACGGCCACCCAAGGAAAAAGCTCGATCGATAGGTCCGAGGAGGCACTGCAACATGTTAGTTCAACAATATACAACAGATATATATTTAAATTGAAATACATGCCATGCCTCACAATATGCGATATGAAAATCATACAACTCTATGCAACAACTAGTAGATCAATCGATTCTACACTTTACTTGGCTACTCTTAGCTCATATCATCAACTCTAAGGTTTCTACTACCTTAGGTTCTCAACTCAAGTCCAACTGGCTTCTAAGGTCTCTATTACCTTAGCTCAAGCCACTAACTCTAGCTCATCAGGGTTCCACTACCCTATCGAGCTAACCATCCGACTCGGCTTTGAGTCAATCATCCGCGGATAGTCCGCGCACTGGCTGCTCATCAGCCTACCGCCCTCTAAACTTAGCCTCTTAGCGGCGAAGTCGTCGCACACGCTGAACTCGGCTCGAGTCACTTGACATAGTCATTCTGGTGGCGAACACGTTGCATTTACCCAGCGAGGACTCAAGTCATGACCTATCTATCTGGCGGCGAACTAATCGCACCTCAACCAGCAATGGTTTCAGTCACGACTCAGCCACCTGGCGGCACCCGTATCGTACTTACCCAGCAATGGTTTCAGTCAATCCTGGCGGTCTGATCCACTTTCGGCTCAACCATCCGGCGGCGAAGTCGTCGCACACGCCACGTCAATGGTCCAAGCCCCGGGCGGTGATCTCCATGTGATCGCTCCCAATCCTCCCTCGGTATCAACCTCGGCGGCGAAGTCTTCGCACACGCCCTAGCCTTGACACCAGGGTCATCACAAGTCCTAGGATTCCGGAATCCACTTTCCACAAGTCGAGGGTGTAAGGAAGTGAATTCTCGAAATACGAGGATTGTACTTCATCCAGGATCGACTAATTGTCGAAGTACGCCCTTTGTGGGAGTTGAGAATGTCCCAAACACAAACAGTGCTTTGGAGTTGAGTCCGCGAGAGCAAATGATGCAAACTGCATCATTGGGCTGATGTTGCTCTCGGGGACCGGTCTCTGCAGGTGAGAGACCGGTTCCCCTGGCTGGGTGTAGCGGGGTTGCGTGATGCAACCGGTCCCTAGCAGGGAGGGACCGGTTCCCGAACGTGGTCCCAGCGAGAAGTGCCAAAAATTGGCTAAGTCCTGAAAATCGAGCTCTCGGGGACCGGTCTCTCAGGTGAAGACTGGTCTCCCGAGGACCGGTCTCCCGGGGAGAGACCGGTTCCCGAACGCGTGCGCCCGAGGGAAGCTCTCGGGGACCGGTCCCAGGTCGGGGAGACCGGTCCCTCCGCGCGAAAACTGCCCAGTGAGGGCAGTGCACAGGAGTGAAAGTTGAGGGGCTTTTATGCAAAATGGCTTTTATTTGAGTGGGCTGAGCCCTCTCTCTCCCTCACACTCTCTCTTTTCACTCTCTCTCACTCTCTTGCTCTCTTGCTCTCTCTCTCTCTAGAGATAACAAAGAAGGAGAAGAAGAAAGAGAAGAAGAAGAAGGAGGAGAAGAAGAAGAAGAAGGAGGAGAAGAAGAAGGAGGCTAGGAGCATCTCCCTCTCCCTCTCCTCTCCCCATTGGTGTAGCTCAAGAGGTAAGCTACAAACCCTAGCTCTTAGAACTTAGGGTTTTTGGGTTTTATGCTTTGGAATGGGTCAAATGAACCCTAAGCTAGCTTCTAAATAGATCAATCCCAAGAATCTAGGGATTTATTGGGTGGTTTGCTATAGGTGCAAACCTAGGGCTCCAAAATGGGGTTTTTGTAAAAGTATGAGATTGATCTCATTTGAAGCCTTGGAAACCCTATTGATAGGTCCCAAAACGCGGGGGCGAAGTCGATTTCGGCATTCGGCGAACCGACGTGAAGTTCTCGGCAAAATTGGGCCGGACTAGTGTTGATTCGGGCGAGGAAGGCTAAAGCCTTTTCGTAGAGCTCGCCGAGAAGGATTTTCCAAGCCTCTACATCGATTAAAGGTGGGGGGTGTCATCCGAAACTTTCGAACTCCTTTCTATGTCTTAGATTGCATTTAATCTCATCTCTTCATGTTGCATTGTAGGATTGCATAGTAGCTCCATTCCTTATGCTTTCTAATTGATAACCTAGTGTACTTGGAACGCTTGGTAACTTAGATAGGTGAGGATTGGGTCGAGACGTGAATCCTATGGTGCGAAAGAAAAGAGATGAACCCGATGGGGGTATTGATGACATAGAAAGTAGTGTTATTGTCAAAGAACAAACGAGTGGCATCCAAACATTGAATGATAACGAGTGGCATTAATGTAGTGTAAATAACACTAGAGGTCGATGGACCTAGGGATAGGTGGATCCCTTAGAAAATGCCTTGTGAACAATGAATTTAGAAAACTAAATAGCATTGCATGAATGTCGGGAACCGATGATTCCGCGATAGTCGTTGACCCTAGTGTAGGGCGTCCTCACTTGGAGAGGATTCGATTGGGTTATTGACTCTAGTTGTAGAGCCTCCTCACTTGGAGAGGATTGGATTGGGTGTTGACCCTAGTTACAGTGTATCCTCACTTGGAGAGGATAGATCTAGCTCACAGTCTGCGTTTAGGATGGTATAGCCATCCAATCCCCACATGGAGGGGATTGTCGTCGAGTACTCCGGAGTGTCGCGCGACTAGGACCACTTGGAGGTCCGGACCACATGGAGGTCCGCAGACGGTCCCGGGCTTGGGTGCACTTGGAGCTCCCTCCCCACTTTGGGATTTGAAGGTGAGTCATGGGCGAGCCCTAGGGCCTCGCCACAGATTGGGTAAATGAAAAAGGTTAAAGGTTTATAAATGTCATTGAACATTACTATTCGAACATGGATCGAATTTGTTAGCATGGTAGCAAACCTTTATTATATGATGCATGCATTCATATTCATGATTATGGGCATAGTAGCATAGTTTTCCTACTACTGCATTTACAGCTTTCAGATACATATCTATCTATCTATCTGTTGTTACTTGTGCCCACTTGGACCTAGTGGGGAGATCGGCAGAGTCGGCGGCCGAGCCCACTGGGAACTATGGAAGATAGTTCTCACCCCACTCTATTTCCAGTGGTAGGTTCAGGGCTGCAGAGAGAGGACCGCGGCAAGGGCGTCGCGCCCGACCAGTGAGACCGTGGTAGTATAGTAGCTTTCCTTTTTGCATTAGTCACCTATGTATTGAGAGAGATTCTTGTAGGTGAGGTTGGAGAGCTATGTATTTTGGATGAAAAATGATGTAATGAATGTAACTAATGTAATAGTTAGTAAAGTACTCTCTTTATTTCACTCGTATATCTTGTGGATTACTCGCTCTTCTTGTTGTTGGCACTGTTTGTGCCCTTGTTGAATGTGTATGTTTAGAATTTAAAGTCCTGGATAAATTCTTGTACACATTCCTGTTGTTGAGCCTTGGGCGGGCAGGGGAGGTGTTGTCCGTTCGGCGGTCCGTCGCCGCTGCCGAATCGTGCCAAATTGGTAGTGGTTTCGGGGCGGGGCGTGACAGAGGGTCCATAACCAACCCTATGCTGTCGACCTAGAACATCCTAGTGGCTAATACCACTATGCTCAACAACCTAGGTTCAATACCACTCTAGGTTTACCACACATCATGACCTAGGTCTTAACACTCTAGGTCCTATGTCTCTATCCCATAACCGAGGTACAATCGCTAGGTTCTACATCATCTCTTCCTAGATGTCAACTTCTAGGTTCACTTGTTCGACCTATGTTTACTAACACTAGGTTCGATGCCACCCACCTAGATTGTTTGACTCTAGGTTTACCTGTTCAACCTATGTTCACTAGGTTAGATGCCACTCGATCTACTTGACATCCTAGTTGTCCAATCGAGTATTCTATTGTTCTCATGTCAATCAACTCTACATTTCTAGAGTTATAATCTAGTTCACATGCATGTATATATAGTCATGCTACTCATGCACTCATGCGATCCTCTAGCATTAATACATCATGCTCGTCATGCATTCTACTTAGCATTTTAATATATGCATTATCATTAACATGCACCATTTAGCATTGTCTACATGCATCAACATGAAAACGTATGTTTCTTAGGCATAAAGGGCGACCTAGTTGTTTCGGTAAGCACAACCCACCTTAGCTCGCTTTCCGGTTGCTCGTCGACACTTGCAATCGGCCTCCCGCGGCACTCGGCACCCAATTTATCCCGATCTCGCAGTTGCGCTCCAAAAGCGCGCCGCTTTGCCGTTTCAAGTGCTAAAGGTCTTTGCCATGCCAACACGGTGCTCGGGACTCAATCTCGCGATTTATGGACGTCGCCTCGGCCCTCCAGGCGGAAACGAAGCTCCAAACGTCCGTTTCTTCAATATCTTTGTAACGGCTCGTCAGATTGCCGAACCGTTTTCGCCAACGCGTTTTGTTACCTAGCGATTAGGTTTACGGAGGGTCAAATGAGATCAAACCCATCTATTAACAAAAACCCTCTTTGGATGCCCTAGAATGCCATTATAGTCAAATCCACCAAATCCATCTATGAAATGGGGAAAATTCATCTTAATAGCATGCTAGGGTTCCACTCCAACTATTTTTAGAGATAAAAAACCTATCTCTAAAGATCTACCATGAGAGGGCACCAAGCTTACCTCTCCAAGCTCGCTCCAATGGTGAGAAGAGGATGAAGAGGTGGAGGAAGATCTCCTTTTAGTCTTCTTCTCCTTCTTCTTCTCTTTCTTTCTTCTCTTTTCTTATTTTTCTTTCTTTCCTTTTGCTTTCTTTCTTCTTTCTCCCCTTCACGATCAGAGAGAGAGAGGAGGCGGTGGGAAAATGAGGGGGGGAGAGAGAGAGAGAGATACCTCTCTAATAACCCCTCATATGGCCATTTTGCACATAAGCCCCTCCACTTTTCTATCTCTCAACTTGCCCTTGCTGGGCATTTTTCGCCCAGAGGGACCGGTCTCCCCGACCTGGGACCGGTCCCCGAGAGCTCCTCCCGATGTCACGCGTTCGGGAATGGGTCTCTCCCTGAGAGACCGGTCCCCGAGAGCTCGTCTCGCGGGACTTAGCCATTTTTTGGCTCTTCTCGCTGGTGTCGCACACGCGGACCAGTCCCCCCTCTGCCAGGGACCGGTTGCATCAGCCACCCTGCAACCACAAGCCGACGGGACCGGTCTCTCACTGCCAGAGACCGGTCCTCGTGAGCAAAACCTGCCAAAAGTGCGGATTTGCATCTTTTGCTCTCGCGGACGCCTTTCCAATGCACTTCTTGGGTTTCGTGCATCCTTAGCTTTTCCAAAGCTTACCAACTCGACCATTAGTCGATTCTGGACGAAGTGCAACTCTCGGATTTCGAGAATTCACATTGTTACATTTTCCCCTCCTTAAAAAGAGTTTCGTCTTCGAAACTCACTCATTTCAAACCCCAATCATTCCTCGATTCACTTTTCGAGTACTCAAGGGTTCCAATACACTTTCGTACTCCGGAGTGGCCTTTTTCTCATCGGAATCATCCAAAAGCCCACTACGGAAGATGTGAGACTAAATTCGCTCACATTTTCCAAATGTAATTCTCAAAAGTGCATTACGGCTTCACAAGCCTCGGTGGTAGTGTGAGTCAATACTCATGGCTCCACATGCTCCAACACCACCAGCTACTCGGCTTAAGAAGGACTTGTTCCTTCGTAGTTCTACTGAACATCAATCTCCTTCGAGATCAGGACTACCCTTTGTCCTTGTGGTGTGGACCTAGCATGGTCGCATCAGCTAGATGGATGATCCACCACCAACACACTAAGTGCATAGGTAGACCCTCTCGAATTATTCAAGCCCTCACAAAGTGGCACTTTACCACTTTGGCTATTCGAGAGCCCGATACAACTCTTCACATTCCTCATCACATTGGGGAACACACTCCGATTCGATCTCCAGCATTGCCTAGAAGCAATATCATTGGTGCCTTGACCCAATCGCGATTGTTTCAATCCCAATCGAATCTCTGCTCTCTCACGAGGTGGTACACTCCCACGCATCTCTAATCTCAATCCTCTGGAGAGCATTATTCACAAATTCTAGTCCTCACGTGGCTATTTATTAATCAAGTGTCTCCTAGAGACCACTTTACTTTCTCTTTATCCCTGATACGGTAAGCCACGATCAACTTCCATTCGCTCTTGCAACGAATTTATACGAACCCGCCATCCGGGGTTCAGGCCAAAACTCACTAACAGAGTTGTCGACCGCACCGACCGTCGGTTTGCACAGGTGGACCAAGGGCCACCAATCCTACGCAGATCTACTGCCTAGACTCGTCTCAACGATGCCTAGCGTTTCTCGTTCACAAGCGCAGACCCAATCGTCATCGGGCGACATTCTCATTGGAGAATTCGCACACACTCCAACCAGGAGCAACCAAGACCCCAAACCACGTCAAGTCCTCAGGTTGGGTCACTACACACTCGGTGTGTCATCAATCTCATGATCTAACACGTGGCATTCCACGTACCCGGGTCCAAGCTCGGACTACCGTCCTGACCAATACTCTGCCCTACCAATAGGTACCGGGCCGCTGTCTCTCACAGCTGACTGTGCCTGCCCAATAGGCCCAGGCCCCACAGTCCACAAATGGTCCAGGCACGGGTCGTCCCCAAGCACTACCCTCCAACGTCGTCCTACACGACATGCTCTACAGAGCTACACCCTCTATCAGCTCCTAGGCACCTAGTGCGAGCCACCAGCCCCACGAGTGATCCATGGCCCGCTTCACACTTAGCCCTGCTAAAGTGCTACTGCTAATACACTCAACCGGCTGAATCGAAACCGCATTCCACGAGTAACTACGCTTGAGCGTTCTACGCCCCTCCACAGCGTCTCACACGAAGTCTAGCATCAGGCAACTTGCCTATACCCGCCGACTACACGAGCACGACTCGCTTACCTCAATTCGAGGTACAACTAGGCCCACAGGCCAAACTCGGCGCTAATCAACCAATTTCGCAACAGTGGTTCATCCTCACTATTCGATCTACTGAATCCGTATCTGAAATACTCTTGGAATATTCGGGTATCCCCAAACACCAAGACTCAACTCTCACAATCCCTTATCATTGCTTCGAGAGTCATTTACTAGGTCACGTTTGCCACGAGTCCCATTTCTTATCCAAGAATCATCACCAGCCATTCGCTAGTGTCACTTGGCTTTCTACCTGCTCCAGCAGGCGCTATACTCTCACAATGCAAGCATGCTCGGGTGTCCACCTACCCGACCACTCGGTCCCTACTATGCAATGTAATAATAGTAACAACTGACCAATGATGAATGTATGCCATGCACCAACTTGAGATCATGCAAAAGTATATGATTACTCGATTAACTCATACCTGCCATGACGTCGTCAGCGACGGCAGGCCCCGCAACTCGGGTCGCTTATCCATGGCCACTTGGGGCTCGCCGCGAACCCTCTGGTTGCATCGTCCTCAACGGCTGCTCCCCCGACCATACCGCAGGTGGCACACCTGCAGGTTGTCCCGGAGAGGAATAGGCCGTCGTCAGCGTCAAGGCCCGACTATCACCTTGCGAACACTCGTCCCGCATATGGCCCGGCAGCCCACACTTGAAGCACTTGCCCTCTCGCTGCTCACACTGCTGTGGGAAATGAGGGCCCCCACAAACTGCACATCTCACCGAGGACTGAATGTGATACGTTCCCGGAGCTCGAGATCGAGAGCGCGAACTCACTGAGGTCTGTTGGGAACTTGACTGACCATCATGTTCACTCGTTGGTCGTCCTTTCCCCTTTTCCTTGTGATAGGCCTCGCGCCTCTCCCGCAGAGATGCCTCGCCTTGTTCTATCCACAAGGCCCGATCTAGGACTTCCACAAAAGTCTGCAACTTAAGCATCAGCACAGGATTATAAAGATCCGGCCGAAGTCCACGCACAAAGCAGTCGGCCTTATCCTTATCATCCCGTACTACGTCTGAGACACAATGCACGAGACGAGAAAATTTTCGCTTGTATTGCCTGACTGAGCGACCTCCTTGCCGGAGCTTCCGGAACCTTTTCTGAAGCTTCCGTTTCTCACTATCGGGAAAGTAAGCAGAGAACAACAATCCCCGAAATTCTTCCCCCGCCATAGGAGGGAGACTAAGCGATCGATCTCGTTTGTCGCCTTTCCACCACACCTTCGCCGATTGTTTCAGATAGTGCACGGCTAGGTTTGCCTTGTCTCGCTCCAACGTGTACAGATTCTCGAAGAGTGTTTCTATGGAATCGATCCACATCTCAATGACCCACGGATCTACATCCTCTCCATCAAAGGTAGGCGGATCAAATTTCTTGAAAGTCATGAGGGCCGCTAGAGCTCGGTCCCTCTTCGCCACTACCTCTGGACCAACAGAAGTCGGGTCGCCCGACCCCGACGGAAACGCCTCCGCTGCAACTCCTGGCTGTCCTCGACCAGCCGCGGCTGGTGCTGCCACCAGCTGATCTACAGCCGATTGATTGTAAGAATCGCACGGTTACTTTTAGAGAACCTGGGCAGACCGAGGTGGTATTTTGTGGATGCCGGAGTTCGCTGTTTGCGATGACAATCAGCTCGTCTCGAGCTAGGCAGCTGATTAGTAGAGATTGTGTAGCCTATTTAGCTAGTGTTGTGCTGAGGGGCGAAGATGACGCCCCTAGGATTGAGGATATTCCGGTGGTGCGGGAGTTTCAGGATGTGTTTCCAGCTGAGCTACCGGGTATGCCCCCTGATAGGGAGATTGAGTTTGTGGTAGATCTCGTCCCTGGGACTACCCCAATCTCAAAGGCTCCCTATAGGATGGCACCGGCGGAGCTGAGGGAGCTGAGGGCACAGCTGCAGGATTTGTTGGACAAAGGCTTCATTCGACCGAGTGTTTCACCTTGGGGAGCACCCGTTTTGTTCGTCAAGAAGAAAGACGGATCACTTCGCCTTTGCGTGGATTATCGTGAACTTAATAAAGTCACGATCAAGAACAAGTATCCGTTGCCGAGGATCGATGACTTGTTTGATCAGCTTGGATCATGTGGTGTATTCGCAACGATAGAACTTGCAGTCGGGATATCCACCAGTTGATAGATTAAACCGAGACGTATCAAAGACGGTCTTTTAGAACGCGGTATGGACATTATGAGTTAACAGTTATTGCCGTTTGGCTTACTAATGCCCCGGAGGCTTTTAGTGGACGATACCCGTGGTTTTATAAGGCCTTATCTAGACAGGTTGCGTTCGCTGGTGTTCATCGACGACTATTTTGTCTACTCTCGAGTGAATGCCAGATCACGGAACTTGAGATTGTAACTCCAGTACTTCGGGAAAAGACTTTATTGCCAAGTTGAAGAAATCGTGAGTTTTGGCTTCCAAGAGGTAGCTCTCTTGGACATCGATTTTCGGGATCGGGTATGCCGTGGATCCCAAGAAGATCGCAAGCAATTCAAGGATTGGCCGACGACCGACGAGGCGTCACAGGAGATACGGAGCTTCTTGAGTTGGCGGTTACTACCGGAGGTTCGTTAGTGGATTTGCAAGGTTATCTACCCCTCACGAGGCTCTACGCACAAAGGTGTTAAGTTCATTTGGAATGACGCGTTGGAGCGACAGCCTCCAAGAGTTGAAGCGCAGAGATTGACGCTTGCCGCCAACTTGACCCACCAGTAGCACTGGAGCAGGGTAGCGTGGTTTATAGCGATGCTTGCGCTTAAGTGGTTGGGCTTGTATTGATGCATGGATTGAGCAAGGGATCGCGTATAGCTTTCTCGCAACTAAAGGAAATATGAAAGAACACCCTCGACGCAACGAATTTGGAGTTGCGCGCTGTAAGTGTTCGCATTGAAATGTATGGCGCTAGCACTATCTTTATGCGAGGAGCGGTCTGTGAAGTATACACGGACTCACAAGAGCTTAAAGTACTGTTTACTCAGAAGGATTGAACTCTGAGGCAGCGCCAGATGGTTGAGGCTGCCAACTAAGATATGATCTACGATTCTTTACCACACGGGCAACGGCTAACGCGTGCGAGATGGCTAAAGTAGGAAATGCTGATGGAAAACTTAGCGATTGCATGTTGTGACTGCAACCGCAGTTGTCGAGCAGATGAAGCGGTTGAGTTGGAGATAGTGATCCTGACACGCCTATTGAGTTGATGCACATTGGTGGTCACACTACTTGTTGGAAGGAATTTCAAAGGAACAGGCAAAGGCTTTCCGATGGGAGTTGAAAAGATTAG
Organism: Ananas comosus; assembly: GCF_001540865.1. NCBI lineage: Eukaryota > Viridiplantae > Streptophyta > Magnoliopsida > Poales > Bromeliaceae > Ananas > Ananas comosus. The sequence continues at coordinate 7,781,594 of NC_033628.1, forward strand.
AGGTAAAAATGGTTGATGGTTGCCACTTACCCGGGCGATTTCCTTGTGGACGACCTGAGTGGTGTAATGCGGCTTCGAGAGAGACTATGTGTTCCGGCGGATTCGGAATTAAAGAAGATATTCTTCAGAAAGCGCACCGGCCAGCCCTATAGCATAATCTGCGGTGCACCAAAATGTATATGGGATTTAAAAGTCTGCTCCTAATTGGTGGCCTGGGATGAAATAGGATGTGGCCGAGTTTGCTCGCTAGATGCTTAAATTGCCAACAGTAAATGGCGCTTGAGCACCCGAGTTCCCAGCGAAAACTTCAATTTGACCTATTCCCGGTGTGAAGTGGGAGAGATCACCATGGATTTTGTGACAGGATTGCCACGCTAAGGCGGGCGATACGACGCTATTTGGGTGATCGTGGATGCTTGAGCGAAGTCGGCGCCTTCATACTAAAAAAAATATTCATAACGACTTGGACGTGGAGAAGCTCGCTACAAGTGTACCTTGTGAATTGTGCGCACTCATGGAGTGCCTACCGACTCGATAGTTCTGATCCGAGACATCCCGGATTGTGTCTTCACTTTTGGAGGAGTCTACAGGATCGCCCGTAGGCACTCCCTGGACTTCAGTACAACATTCCCACCGCAAGTGACTGGACAGTCGGACGCACATTCAAGACTTTAGAGGATATGACTCGCGGGCTTGGTGTAATTAGACTTCCAGGGAGGATGGTACGCGCATCTACCTATGGCGCGTTATTTGCTTATATAACAACAGTTATCATAAGGATAAGCATCAAGATAGGCGCCCAGTTTCGCAGCACTTTTATGGAACGGAAGTGCAGTATCGCCACCTGATCATTGGATGAATCGGCGAGAGTTTGGACTCTAGCCTCTGATCAGGTGCCACAGCGAACGCTGAGGATAAGGTTCGACTATTGCTCTGGGAGCGACTTTGAACGGCGCATGAAGTTAACAGAGAGAGCTACGCGAATCGACCGACGGCTGGGAACTTTGGAGTTCCAAGTTGAAACCATGTGTTCTTGAAGGTCTCGCTCGACCTAGAGCAACTCAAGACGATTGCAGGATTCGGGAAAGTTGAGCCCACTCAGTTTCACCTTGGAGGCCGTATGAGATCTTGAGCGTGGTAGGTTCGGTAGGCGTATGACTTGCTCTACCACAGGAACCTACTCGGCGTACACAACCGTCTTCCAAATGTATCAGGTCCTCGGAAGCGTACATTCATCGAATCAGCTCAATCGTTTTTGGGATGCGTCAGATGGAGTTGCGACGTGAAGGCCATCATGAGCTTCGAGGAACAACACACTGGAAGATTTTGGCTCGCGAAGTGAAGAACCTGCGGCATCAGGGATATTCCCGTATGTGAAGTGCTTTTGGATCAATACCATCCGGGCGAGGCTGGGAGGCCGTGGCTAGAGAGTGCGCTGCCGGAGCGCTATCTCCACATCTTTTTCACGATGGAGGCCCTTAGTATGCTTATTTGCTTTCGAGTTTCGCGGACGCGAAACTTCCCTTTTTAGCGAAGGGTATGTAATATGCACTGGATCTTAGCAAAATTTGCAAGATTACGATTGTTTCTGATCTGTGTGTGGAGCCTTTCCACATTTTGTGGAGGCCGTCGTATGATCAGGTCCCGACCCCTGGCACCCTCCGCGCGAGATGTTGGAGTGGGACTAGTGGCACCAAAATTCCAAATTCGAAATTTGCTTGGACCAGGCTCTCGGGTACCTGGCAGCAGGGACTTGTACCAGGAACAAGACTAGGCCTTGTACTGGACAAGGGTTTGTGGGTCACCCCGTACCCCAGCCATCTACGGCTTGTACCGGTACAAGAACCGCGACCTGCACCAACCACCAATCGCGACCGCGAGCCTCGGGTTTGCATTTTTTGTCGGCCTTGTACAGGTACAAGAGCCCGTGTACCGGTACACAAGAGGCAGTTTTATTGTGGCATATATGGTCTGCAAGCGGGTTTTTACGAGATTGTAGCAATACTATACAGCACCCACAGCCCCTTAGGGCTTCTTTTGTGCTGGGACCATGAGGAGAGAAGAAGGTGAGAGGATGCCTAGTCTCTCACCTTTCTTTTGCACTTTTTACGTCCTTTGCTTGGTCTTATTTGGGTTTCTCTCCTCTTTTTGGCATCTTGGTCGCTTCTCCAACCATATGTTGATGGCTAGAGCTTGAGAGGAGCTTGATTGGCTGAGGAGATCTCCCCACCACTTGGATTGGAGCCTAAGTTTGAGCTTCTTGAGAGGTTAGAGAACTTGATTTCTCCGTATTAACTATTTGATCCTTGTATATTGAGGCTTTTTGTGAGATGAAACCACTAGAATTGAGGTTATTAAGGGCTTAATTTGGGTATTCTTGCAATCTAGGGCTCTTTGAAGGTACTAGAATTGATTGGATTAGAGGCTCTCATTAGGTTGGATTGGATGATCCTAGCTTCATTTTTGAAGTTTTAACGAGGAGATTTTTCAACCTAGAGGAATGAGTTTCCTCATCCTATGATTGATATAAGATTAAATGTCTATGAGCTAGCGTTTGGTTTGTTTGGCCGCATATGATCACATGTCTTCTGTACTCTCTAGGATATTAGAAGACTAAGAGGACAACCACATCGTTGGACGCGCGACGAGGAATTTCGTTGCCATCGGTGGGTTTGCTTGCTTGAAATCTGGAGGAAATTTCCTCCTAAGTGTGTAAATGCTTTCATGCTCCTTAAATTTCATCATGCATATTCCCATTGTTTAGCTATGCTATTTATAGAGTTTTTGATGCTTAGCTAACTCATATTGTTGATGCAACAAGAAATTTACTCCTCATCATAGAGATGAGAAGAGACAATAGTGCTTTGTTTAATATGCATGCAACGAATATCCCATTGAATGATAGGAAATCAAGATTATCCGCTTCGAATTTTGACTTAGAACTCCTAAGTTCTTGAACTTAAGTTATCCATGTTGGGACAAAATTGAGCCACTAGTGTCATAAAGAGGCACTGGCCACTAGAGAATTATTAAACTGCAACATAGAGACTTGCATATAGGCCCACATTGACATCAAATATATTCCATATTTTGAGTATATGCATGAAATAGTGACTTGCCGGAGGACATTTACTATATACCAGTTATTAGACATGCACGGACTTATTGTACTTGCGACTATTCGTTTGACCTACTTATATAGAATAACTCATATATGCTTGTGAGGCGTCTCTCCTAACAACGGCACTACAGAAATGGCATCCACAAGAATACATATTAAGAATAAGGTCGACTTGGGCGCCGAAAGTGATTTGCCCTGGGAGAAGCTCCATCCTAAGGGTGGGGATGATGACTACCACGGGGCCATTAGGCTCGGCACCGGCCAGACAGCCTACGGGTGGGTCTCAGGGCCTTAGACAGCCTTCGGGTGGGTCTCTTCAGATTTGACTTCGAGTATTCATGACGACTTAGAGTATTACTTGGACATTGACTAGAATAGTAAACATCGGCATTGTACTATTTCGCATTGTGAACATTATGTTAGTTGGAGACTTTATGCTATAGTAAGTTATATTTTACTTACCGTCTAATTAATATATTGTTAGACACTGACCTCTTCTTGTAGCTTTTGGGCCTTGTGGCGCAGTTCACTGAAGTCAGTAATTGCCCACTGGGAACTATTTTTAATAGTTCTCACGCCCCTGTTTCTATGTTTCCTTTTCAGAGCCTTCGGCACCGGCGGAGGCACGGGATCGCGGCAAGGGGATCGCTTAGCTAGCTAGCGAGGAGTGATACTTTGCCTAGGTGGTTACTCTTTCTTTCGTATTTTGAGAGAGTGTGAGAGATTTTGTATCCATGTGTAGAGACCACCTATGTACTTACCTTTAGCACTTGTATTTGGGATCCCTATTGTACTTACTTTATGTTTTATTTAGTGGATTTACAGTTTTAACTTTATCCCTTGTTGTAGCAATTAGACATCTGCTATGCTCTGATACTCCTAGATGTATCGTATTATTGCTTTTATTATTGTTGCTTTTAGACGCCTTATATGTTGTAGACATATGGCGGGTCTGGGCACGCGCCGGGCGGGCTTCCGCTGGGTCCCGGGGCGTGACACTAAGTTGGGCCGTGAGCTAAATCGAGCATTAGCGAGGATGGAAAGATGATGAAAACATGTTTGAAAACATGTTTGGAGAGTCTCGGTTCGATTTGAAATGAATCGGAGGTCAAACGGACGAAAACGAGCGAAAATAGAGCGAAAACGGACGAAGCTGAAAATTGGCTAAGTCTGGGCTGGAGGTCTCTCTGGGACCGGTCCCAGGCAGAGAGACCGGTCTCTCAGGGACCGGTCCCTCATGCAGAGACCGGTCCCCGAACCCCGAAAATGCCCAGTTCGGGCTGTTGCAAGAGAGGCATTGTTGTGGGACTTATATGCAATTGTTGCATAGGTTAAGTGTATAGAGAGGGTTAGAACACCTCTCTCTCTCTTTCCCTCACCGTTTCAACCCCAACACCATCCCTCTCTCTCTCTTAACGAAAGAAGAAGAAGAGAAGAAGAAGAGGAAGGAGAAATAAGAGAAGAAGAAGAAGAAGGAGAAGAAGATCAAGAAGGAGATCTTCATCCTCTCCTTCGTCTTCCTCGTGCTTAGAGCGAACCTAGAGAGGTAAGCTTTGTTACCCTCTCAAGGTAGATCTCTAGAGATAGGTCTAAATGCTCTAGAAGTGAGTTTAGTAGGCTCCTTTGATGCTAGATAGATGTTTATTGCATAAATCGGAGATCGATTTGGTGGTTTTTGCCGTAGTCGCAAACTAGGGCATCAAAAATGGGATTTTTGTAAATAGATGGGTTTGATCTCAAATAACCCTATGTAAACCTAATTGATAGGTAACGAAACACGTTGGCGAAGACGGTTCGGCAATCCGATGAGCCGTCAAAGATATTGAAGAAACGGACGCTTGGAGCTTCGTTTCTGCCTGGAGGGCCAAGGCGACGTCCATAAATCGTGAAATCGGGTCCCGAGCATTGTAACAGCGAGGCGAAGACCGTTAGCACTTGAAACGGCGAAGCGACGCGCTCTTGGAGAGCAACTGTGAGATCGGGCCCAAACGGGTGCCGAGTGTCGCGGGAGGCCGATTGCAAGTGACGACGAGCAATCGGAACGCAAGTTAAGGTGGGTTGTGTTTACCGAAGCGACTAGGTCGCCCTTTATGTCTAAGATGATTAAGAATCTATGTTGATGCATATGAATGTAAATGCGGCATATAGATGATGCATATAAATGTAAATAAAGCATGTGGTTGATTCATGTAGTTAATGCATGTTAATAATATGATGTAAATGCTAAGTAGATCCATGTAAAATGATATGATATAGAATACATGCTAGTGATAATGCAAATGATATGTATGTGTGCATTGGAATGTATGCTAGGTGCATGTAACATCATGTGAGCATGTTAGATAAGATGCATGTGCATATGGACTTGATATGACAAGTAGGATATCAAGTAGATCGAGTGGCATTAACCTAGTGTTAACAAACATAGGTCGAATATAGATGACATTGAATCTAGCGTTGTTGAACCTAGGATAAATAACGAGTGGCATCTAACCTAGTGTTAAAGAACATAGGTCGAGTATGAACCTAAAGTCGGGATCTAGGTGTGTGGCATCTAACCTAGTGTTAAAGAACATAGGTTGAGAACTGAACCTAGAGTTAAGGTAAACCTAGGTTGTGAAATTGAGACATTAGACCTAGAGTCAGTTGGACCTAGGGTGGAAAGTGCATTGGGCCTAGATAGGTCAATAGTATAAGGTTGGATATGGACCCTTGACTTATGAAGACGATTCCGGAATCCCAGTACTTGTGAACTCAAAGTTCTTGGACCGCGGGTGTATGCGGCGATGTTCCTCTCCCACCGGAAGAACTTTGAGGATTATGACTAAGCAAGAATAAAGAGCGCTAGGGTGTACGCGGCATGTTCCTTTCCCTATCGGGGATTTTGGCTATGGGTGTATGCGGCATGTTTCCTCTCCCTTTGGCGGATCCCTGACCACGGTGCACGGACCTTCGGGCGAACCATTGGGCGATGTGGTTCTTGGCTTGCAGGCTGAGGTGCATGCGACAGGGTCCTTCACCTCGAGCCGGGCAGAACGCGGCTTATCCGCAGTTGATTGACTCGAGGCTGAGTTGGGTGGCTAGCTGGAATAAGGTAGATAGAACCTTGAGGGCTAGTGGTAAATGTGTAAACCTAAGGTAGTAGAAACCTTAGAGTTGGATGACATGAGCTAAGATTAGCGAGATTGATTGTAGAATTAATAATTCTACTAGTTGTTGCATATATTCCTGTTGCATATAGCATGGCATCATTACAGTTGTGAGGCAAAGCGAGGTAAAGTTAGTTGCATGTTTATGATATACATATCTATCTGTTTATTGGACTAACTTGTATTTGCCTCCCTTGGACCTGTTGGTCGAGCTCCTCCCTTGGGTGGCCGTACCCACTGGGAAACATGGAGTTGGTTCTTACCCCACGTTGTTTTGGGGTTTTACAGGTTCGCACGTGAGCGGTGCGGCGGCACGAGGCAAGGGCGTAGCTCCGTAGATAGCGCCCTACCTCCATAGACCAGAGCTAGCAGTACCCCGTCGACGTAGCTTAGGGGTATAGAAAATGAAAGGAACAAAATGTATTTACCTTGTAATATCTATGATGTAATAACTTAATTGCTTTGGAAGTTGAATGTAATATATAAGGTGCGATGTAAATAAATGAACCTAATGTGAATGTATGTAATAACATAGGATGTGTTATGTTGTGATACTTTCCTTACGCAATCATGATTGATATCTGTTCCTGGTTGGAACCATTGTAATGTACATTGTTTGGATTGCGACGCCTAGAACGTACAGGGGAGACTCTGTCCGCATACAGGGGAAACCCCGGTCCGTTCGGCGGTCTGTCGTCGGCGCCGTGACCCGGTCCAAATTGGCGGTTGGTCGCGTGGCGTGACAGATATTGGTCACGGGGCGTGACACCTATGCTGTCGACCTAGAACATCCTAGTGTCTAATACCACTATGCTCAACAACCTAAGTTCAATACCACTCTAGGTTTACCACACATCATGACCTAGGTCTTAACACTCTAGGTCCTATGTCTCTGTCCCATAACCTAGGTACAATCGCTAGGTTCTACATCATCTCTTCCTAGATGTCAACTTCTAGGTTCACTTGTTCGACCTATATTTACTAACACTAGGTTCAATGCCACCCACCTAGATTGTTTGACTCTAGGTTTACCTGTTCAACCTATGTTCTTTAACACTAGGTTAGATGCCACTCGATCTACTTGACATCCTAGTTGTCCAATCGAGTATTCTATTGTTCTCATGTCAATCAACTCTACATTTTTAGAGTTATAATCTAGTTCACATGCATGTATATATAGTCATGCTACTCATGCACTCATGCGATCCTCTAGCATTAATACATCATGTTCGTCATGCATTCTACTTAGCATTTTAATATATGCATTATCATTAACATGCACCATTTAGCATTGTCTACATGTATCAACATGAAAACGTTTGTTTCTTTGACATAAAGGGCGACCTAGTCGCTTTGGTAAGCACAACCCACCTTAGCTCGCTTTTCGATTGCTCGCCGACACTTGCAATCGGCCTCCCGCGGCACTCGGCACCCAATTTGGCCCGATCTCGCAGTTGCGCTCCAACAGCGCGCCGCTTCGCCGTTTCAAGTGCTAAAGGTCTTCGGCACGATAACACGGTGCTCGGGACTCAATCTCGCGATTTATGGACGTCGCCTTGGCCCTCCAGGTAGAAACGAAGCTCCAAACGTTTGTTTCTTCAATAACTTTGTAACGGCTCGTCGGATTACCGAACCGTCTTCGCCAACGCGTTTCGTTACGTAACGATTAGGTTTACGGAGAGTCAAATGAGATCAAACCCATCTATTAACAAAAACCCTCTTTTGATGCCCTAGAATGCCATTATAGTCAAATCCACCAAATCTATCTATGAAATAGGGAAAATCCATCTTAATAGCATGCTAGGGTTCCACTCCAACCATTTTTTAGATATCAAAAACCTATCTCTAAAGATCTATCATGAGAGGGCACCAAGCTTACCTCTCTAAGCTCACTCCAATGGTGAGAAGAGGATGAAGAGAATGAGGAAGATCTCCTTCTAGTCTTCTTCTCCTTCTTCTTCTCTTTCTTTCTTCTCTTTTCTTCTTTTTCTTTCTTCCCTTTTCCTTTCTTTCTTTTTTCTCTCCTTCACGATTAGAGAGAGAGAGAGGAGGCGTTGGGAGAGTGAGGGGAAGAGAGAGAGAGAGATACCTCTCTAATAACCCCTCATATGGTCATTTTGCACATAAGCCTCTCCACTTTTTCATCTCTCAACTTGCTCTTACTGGCATTTTTCGCCCAGAGAGACCGGTCTCCCCGACCTTGGACCGGTCCCGAAGAGCTCCCCCCCGATGTCACGCGTTCAGGAACCGGTTTGTCCCTGAGAGACCCGTCCCCCGGAGACCGGTGTCACGCCCCGGGGACGGCAGAGGCCCTCCCGGGAGCGCGCCCAGACCCGCCATATGTCAACACATATAAGGCGTCTACAACAACAGCTAAAAATAAAGCCAAGGATAATGTACAACTAGAAATATCAGAGTAAGAGTAAATCTATCATCTATAACAAGGTGGAAGGAATATGCTAAACAGTAAAAGTGAATCATAAAGTTTTACAATAATCATCTCCAAAAAGGTACAAAAAGGGGTGGTCTCTATATATGGGTGCAACTCTCAACCTCTCAAAAAAAAAAACAACGAGAGGTAGACCACCTATCAACGCGTCCCTCGATAGCAAGCTAGCTCGAAGCGATTCCCTTTCTGTGGTCCCTAGCCTCCTCCGGCGTAGAAGGCTCTGAAATAAGACATAAAATAGAGGGCGTGAGAACTATAATTTATAGTTCCCAGCGGGCAATTACTGACCTCAGCTCAATGCACCACTAGGCCCCAAACGAAAAGGGTAAGTACGGTAAGCAACAATAATAATAATAATAACTGCGGTATGAAAGCATGTATGTTTACTATACCATAAGCATTACGATGTCAATGTGTTGTACATTTACTCTTTCATAATGAAGAATGTCCAATGCATAAGTAATATGTCTCAACATGGCAACAAGTATCATAACCCGTTCTATCAATATATGATGATTATGTTCTATCATAACAACCAAGTATACAATGATGCAATAAGTAAACTATCAAGTATACTATATATCTCAACACTATGCTATAAGCATGTCAAAGTAATCCAACTACTAATCCTATCTAGTAGTGATGGTCATTTTCCGGTTCAATGTCATCGTTTATTCATGTTCTAGGACTTACATAAATGTAGTCCAGCTTGTGCCACCTAAGTGTCGGTGGTAGCTCCAGCATTTCCACTCTAGGAATGAGTCTATCCCTCTTGACCCCGTAGGTTTCTCAATACCGCACGAGCGAACATAAGTCGCGTAGGCCAATTCTGGAGTGCCGGCTTGTAGGGAGCGACCCTCACAAGCATGTGTGAATGAGTACAAATGGCAAGCAAGCGTAATCATCGTCTCAAGTACCCAATCCTCATGTCTCTAACATGGTAATAGTCACTAGCATCTCAATGATCTAGCTCTAGGTCACAATGTGAAGTTCCAACATTCACTGAGTCTAGTGCCCCTTTATGACACTTAGACATTTCGATGTTCAAGTATGTTCCAATTCTCTCAATGGCCTTATCTACTAGGTTCACACATAACCCGAGCTCAATGCCGCTTTATAACATTAACTCACAGTTTCACATGTCAATCTAGTCCAATGCCCCTTTATGGCATTATAATAATTCCATGTCCAACTAGGGTTTAAGTCCAATGGCACTTTACATATATCAATTCTACTATATAAACAGGAACCCAAGTCTCCCATAAGAATGCTAATGCATACATAAGCCTCACATGCAAGTTCTCTACTTCATAGAGGTCCGAAAATACAATGTATGTAACATAGGCATTTTAAGCATTCTAAAATTCATAATAAATACATTTAACATGACTATGCATGATTTTCCAATTTACGATATTCAAATCATCCCAAATGAGAATTTCTCATTGTGCGGCTAGGTCAAACCCACCGAAGCGTCTCGGAACCCTTCGTAAGCTCAAACGAAGTTGTCCCCAAGTCCTCTAGCACCCTAAGGGTAAGGAAAGAAGAGAGAAACGAACGTTACGAACAATCCCTAACTCGATCTTTAACCGTCTCAAGAAAAGGGCAAAACTCACCTTCAAAGAAGAAATCTCTTCTCAAGCTCCAAAAGGGAGCTAGAACCCTTCCAATCTATCCCAAAAGAAGGTTCTAATCCAAGAAATTGAGCTCCAAAAGCCCTAGATCCAAAATGCACAAAATCAACCCTAAAACCTCATTTTAGGGTTTCATCTCAAAGAATCCATCAAAATAAGAATCTAAATGAAAGAAATTTGTTACCAACCTCTTTGAAGCTTCAATCCAAGCTCTAAGTCCTCAAACTTCAAAGATCCACCCTCAACCAAGCTCCAAATCCAGGCTTCAAGCTTCAACCAAGGTGGAAAAGCCTCCAACAAGCAAAAGAGAGGCTTAATCTCATAAAATCCAACCAAAAAATCAAGGAAAGAGATGGGGAGGTGTGGAGAGCTTCCTCACCTTTCTCCTTGCTGGTGCCAAGCTCAGGGGAGGCTCCTAGGGCGTGGGGATACAAATAGAGAAGCCACATTGCAAAAACATCCCTGCAGTTTCGACCAGATCAAAATCTACCACTGGGTACCGGTACACAGGCCCGCGTACCGGTACACATCCCACGAAAGTGCCAAACCCGAGCCTCGGGTTGGCTGGGAAGCTGCCTGTGTACCGGTACACGAACCTGTACCGGTACAACCATCAATCCTGTACCTGTACAGCCATCAACCCTGTACCGGTACACAGCCTGCTGAAGGCTACCCGAGAGCTGACCAAAAATTCGATTTTTCGGATTTTGGAGCTAAGCTTCAAGCCTCAATTCTCGGGATACGAACCACGGGTCGGAACACTGTCTACGACCTTCCACAAAGTGTGGAAAAGTTTGGAACACAAATCAAGCACTCGAATCTCGCAATTTGCAAAGGTCCAATGCGTTACAACCGGTCTGCCCACCAGAGACCGGTCCCCGAGAGCTCGTCTCACGTGACTTAGCCATTTTTGGCTCTTCTCGCTGGTGTCGCACACGGGGACTGGTCCCCCCTCTGCCAGGGACCGGTTGCATCAGCCACCCCGCAACCACAAGCCGATGGGACCGGTCTCTCACTGCCAGAGACCGGTCCCCGAGAGCAAAACCTACCAAAAGTGCGAATTTGCATCTTTTTCTCTCGCGGACTCCATTCCAATGCATTTCTTGGGTTTCGTGCATCCTTAGCTTTTCCAAAGCTTACCAACTCGACTATTAGTCGATTCTGGACGAAGTGCAACTCTCGGATTTCGAGAATTCACATTGTTACATCTGTACTGGAGATAGCCGCTCGGACTGATGGAGTGGAGTACTTGCATGCAAGTTTTGACTCTCTTCGTGATTGGCGACGTGTTGTGGATACTATTTGCATGCCTGGCACTGAATCGAATGGAATTTTAGTGATGCCTAAGGATCTGAAGATGGAATACAGGTTTCTGAATTTCGTGGTTTGTTATAACATTTTGCCCCTAGCGAACATGAAGATCTTATAATGGGATCGCATACTCTATATGTATCTGTTAGGGAGCCCGGATATTGTTAAGGCAAGGAATATTAATATGAACATCCTGTTTCTGATTTGGCGGAGAATGGCGAAGGATGTTAAGACTTCAGGTCAGAATGAGTGGTTGCCTTTCCCATTGATCATCATGAGGATTCTGCGACTTTATGATGTGGATACACGTTGTACATCCTATGAGCATAGTCTGGGACGGATCAGTGAGTCTACGTTTGTAAAATCATTAGTGTAGCTTCGAACTCCGTCACAGCGGCCTTCTTCACCTACTGCTGCTCCACCTCCTTGTCACGCCCCGGGACCCAGCGGAAGCCCGTCCGGCGCGTGCCCAGACCCGCCATACGTCTAAAACGTATAAGGCGTCTAAAAAAAAATAACAATAATAAAAGCAATAATAAAAGACATCTAGGAGTATCAGAGCATAATAAATGTCTAAATGCTACAACAAAGGATAAGGGTAAAACTGTAAATCCACTAAATAAGACATAAAGTGATACAAGAAAATCCCAGATACAAGTGCTATAGGTAGATACATAGGTGGTCTCTATACATGGATACAAAAATCTCTCACTCTCTCAACTACAAAAGAAAGAGTAAACCACCTAGGCGACGTACCGCTCCTTGCTAGCTAGCTAATCGATCCCCTTGCCGCGATCCCGTGCCTCCGCCGGTACCGAAGGCTCTGAAAAGTAAACCATAAAACAGGGGTGTGAGAACTATTAAAAATAGTTCCTAGTGGGCAATTACTGACTTCAGTGAATGCACCACGAGGCCCAAAGCTACAAAAGATGTCAGTGACTATAAAAGTAGCAAAGCGAAAGGTAAGTAAATATAACTTACTGTAACATACAGTCTCTACTTAGCATGAATTACATATATAATAGAACAACATTATCATGAATGTACATGGGTGTGTATGACATGCATAAGCATAGAAATGCAACTAATCCGATGTCCTCAATGCAGAAATAGCAAAGGTGTCATTGTTTACTATTCTAGTCCAAGTTCACTTTAATAGTTTTAAAGTTCACATAGCACGTCCTGTCACTAAGTCCCAATCATATAAGACCCACCCGAAGGCTGTCTGGCCTGCGCCGTGCCTAATGGCCCCGTGGTAGTCAACATCCTCACTCTAGGGATGAGCCTCCCCCACGGCAATCCACTTCGGCGCCCAATCCCGCACGGGCGAGCATATGTCGCGATGGCTATCTCCGGAGTGCCGGCTTGTAGGGAGCGACCCTCACAAGCATGTGCGAATGAGCACAATGGCAAGCAAGCAATGATCCGTCTCAAGAACCAAGTCCTCATGTCTAACAACATGGAATATATCAAGTATCTCAATGGCCTATCTCTATGTCATCATGTCTGTAACATAGAATGTAGCAGATATGTAGTGGCCCATCAACATATTTCTATGTTGCAGTTTAATAGTTTACTAGTTTCAAGTGCCCCTTGATGACGCTTTTGTTCAACGAGTTCCAAGCATGGCATTAGTATGTTCATGATGCATAATTCACTCAACTCTAGCATGGAAATATGTTCTCAACTTGCAAAACCAAGCACTATCCACAATGCATGCAATCTACACATATAGCTCTACTATATGGAGTACAAATTTTACGATATATGAGGCATGCATGTTAAGTGTTCTAAAATTCACATAAATCATATTTAGCATGAATTTGCATTCAAAAATACTTTACGAAAAGTTTAGAAGGCATAGGGACCATTTTGCCCTATTTTCATGAAGTCAAACCCACCAAAATCGACTTCTTCGTTTTGCCGAACGAAGGTATCCACAAGCTTCCTAGTGCCCTAGAAACATCAAAAATAGGGTCACCCAAACGAAACGAAGAGCAAATAGCTCAAACACTAAGCTTCTCAAGCTAGGGTTGGAGAAAACTCACCTCAAGTGAAAAACCCTCTTTTAATTCTCAAATGGGAGGTAGAGATCTTCCAATCTAACCTATATAAAGGTTCCAAACCCATCAATTAGGTCTCAAAACCCTCAAATCCAAAAACCCTCAAAATAAACCCTAAATCCCAAAATCTAGGGTTTCCTCTAGCAAAACCTAGAAAAACATGTAACAAATGGGGATTACAAGCTACCAACCTCAAGAGAAGCTCCAATCCAAGCTCAAAACCAAGTAGGGTTGAAGTTTGATCCTCCACAAAGCTCCAACCGCAAGTTCAAAGCCACCAAAGTGAGAAATGGGGAAGAAGATGATGCTCCAAGGCCTCCAAGCAAGCTCCTTCTCCTCTTCTTCTCCTTCTTCTCCTTCCCTTTCTCTCTCTAGAAATGTAGGAAGAGTGTGAGGGAGAGAAAATGAGAGTGAGAGGGGAGGAGAGGCTGCCTATAGCCTCTAAGGTAACAAAATCCAGTTAGGCCCCTCATAAACTCAAATTTACATCAGTCCGGTCTGGGCAGTTTTCGCCCAGAGGGACCGGTCTCCCCGACCTGGGACCGGTCTCTCGCCTGCCCGGAAAATCCAACGTTCGGGGAACCGTCTCTCCCTGCGCGGGAACCCGGTTCTCTCCTGCGCGGGACGCCGTGGTGTCACGGACGGTTGCTCTCGCCGGCTCGCAAGCACTGTTCAGCTGGGGGGCGGTCTCTCTATCAGGACGGTCCCGCAAGAGGATAAAAGCTCTGGACTTCTTGCCAAACTCGTCGAGATCGTAATTTAGGCCGCGTATCCCATTCGACAGCCATCACCAAGTGTGAAAGTTCGGAATACAAATCGAACACTCGAACCTCGCAATTTGCAAAGGTCCAGTGTGCTACACTCCTGCTCCTACTTCTTCACGTCCTTCTGTCGAGATTTCTGAGGAGGATGTCTCGGTGCCATCTGTTTTTCGTGAGCAACAACGGTTATCGGAGGAGCTTCAGAAATTATCTGCGGATCAGGCTCGGATAAGAAGGGATGTGAGCAAGATTAAGCGTTTAATGAAGGCTATCTTTGAAAAATTAGGTTGTTGTAGCTCTGATCTTCCTCCACAGGGTGATGACTCAGATTGAATGGTGCAGGGTTCCTCTTTTTGTCGTTTTGACGTTTTCTTGACAAAAAAGGGGAGATGATGATGATGATGCATGTATGATGCTAATATTGTGATGCTTTGCATGTATGATGCTGATATTTTGATGCTTTTTAGATGATGTATTTAGATGATGATGATGTTTTGAGCTTTGATGCTTATTTAGGTGTTGATGGTTTTCTAACGTTGATGTTTTTCTAACAACTCTTGACTATATGACTCTTTATGTTTGATCTTTAATAAAAACTCTTGAATCTTGACTGTGTTTTGAGAATATTTTTGCAGGAACTTTCAAAACTTCATGACTCCATGTCTAAGTTATAGAGTTTGTATTAGGATTGTGAGAAAAATGTAATTTTTTCTTTTATTGGATCGATCATGCAGGAGATTGTCGTTTGGTGATTGCGCCAATCTTCTTTTTATTGTTTCTGAGTTGTGCACGAGCGTTGTAATATATTTTGTCACGAAATCGCCAAAGGGGGAGATTGTTAAGGATTTTTTAGGTTGACGGATTTCGTAAAGTCAAATGGAGTCTTGAAGAATCAAGCACGGAGTTTTGAAACTAAGATGCAAGTTGAAGATCAAAGACTCATTCGGAAAGCTCGGCACCTCAGGTATGAAGAATAGATCATTTATGGTGATTTTAATTGATTAAAATAAGTTTAGAAGACTTGGATTGCATTAAGAAGCTGAATCTGAACTTCTCAGTGTTTTGGTTCCAGGGTTGAGAGACCGGTCCCCGAGGGTCCTCACTGCGTAGAATGTTGAGGCAACCGGTCTCTGGTAAGTAAGACCGGTTCCCGAACATGGGTTTCTCTATCACGCAGTGAGGGACCGGTCTCTGGCATGAGAGACCGGTTCCCGAACGTTGTGTTTTCTGTCACGCAGCGAGGGACCGGTCTCCTACTCGAGGGACCGGTCTCTCAAAGACCGGTCTCCTCGAGAGGACCGGTTCCTGAGGACGACGTTAGTTTTTAAAATAGATTTTTTGCAATCCTAGTCCACTTCTAAGTCTTCTAAACTTATAAATAAGCTATGGGGGTCATCATATGAGTTGAGGCTTAGAATTTCTACTTTTCTAAAACCCTAGAAACTTGTTTTCATGTTCTTATGATTTTATTCATATAACGAGTTTCGTATAAGCAACCATAGACTTGATTCTTAAGTTTTAACTCAAGAATTTCTTCGAGAATCAAGTTGATGATTGATTAGAAGGTGAACCCTCATTGCTTATGGTATTTTAAGTCTTAATCACCACAAATCATCAATTCTACAAGCTCCGGGGCTTCCACCTCTCGATGTGAAAAATGCAGTAGATGAAAGATGGTTTGTTTGTTGTCTTGAGTGTCTTGACGTGAAGGTGTCAATCTTTGTTTGTCGTCTTCACTTGATTAAAAGTGGGGTTGAAGTGAAGCTGAGTTTCAGGTGAAGGTGGGGTTCAGATAAATGCAACTTTGTTTGTACGGGATTCGCATTAATCACGGTAGCTTCTCTCCCCCAGCTAACTACAATTGCGGGAGCCGGTACTAAATGTTGGATATGGGCGAGACTATGGTAAACTTTCTATACCTAGGGTTCCTAGATTTTCCATTTATTGTGGATCTCCCCCCCACTTATCCACATTTGCCGTTTTTGATTTGGAGAGCTACGTTTATTTTCTCTATCGCCTTTTATTTTTAGTTGTGTGGCTCTAAATTACGCCCTTTTGAGGTTAGGCCTCACTTTTTGGGTGCCCTGGCTAGTGTGTTTCTTTTAGGTGATTCTTTTGAACTCATGTTCACTAAAGTGGTTTTATGTACTGAGTTAAATGGCTTAAGAGCAACAGCTAACAGAAGCGGCCAGGAGCTAGCTATCCTTAGGAGGTTAGCTGGGGCGGCGTTAAGGAACGGCGCAGTTGCGGAGTTGAGGAGCTTCGCAGGTGGCTTAGGAGCCGAAGTGCGCTCTAGGTGCGCGGCTTGGAGGAANCGACCTCGGTAAAGGTATCGCGCCATAGACAGTGACTACCCGAGTTGGGTCCTTACATTTTATAGTAGCATACCCTTATTCATCTTTTGTATTTGATGATTTGAGATGTAAAAGCAAGAATGAGAATGTAACGCTTAATTCTTAAGTAAATGTGATGTAAAAGAAATGATGCAAGCAATGTAAAGAATCATGAATATGAAGGTTAAATGCAATGTATGTGATCAAAAGTGAATCATAGTACTTGTATAGTTGTTTAGCTTCCTTTCTTTCACTCATGGCTATTGCTTACCCTCGTGTAAGCCGTTTGTGTATATTTCCGCTAGTGCTTTTCTCTACTTGAAAAGGTACAGGTGATGAGCCTTGGGCGGACAGGAAAAACTCTGTCCGTTCGGCGTCTGTTCGACGTGTCCGGGCCGGCCCAAATTGGTATCGGTCCCGGGGCGTGACACCGTCACTCTCAAAAAATAGTGATCGATCTCCCACATACGGTATAAACGAATGCTATGGTGGAGCTATCTCTAAGGACATGTCACATTCAAAACACCATACGAAAGTCAGTTCTGTTACAACTCAAGACACATGGTGCCTTCTTTACATTCGACTTCATACAGGCTATTGTCAACTTTATAGTCTCATCATAGCTTATCTAAGGCGACATTCATGATTGAAAGCTTGCTTATTTAGTGCGAAGTGGATCACCTACATTACTAACTGCATTTATGTGATCTTATTTGTCTCATTTTGCTCGCTCTCCTAGCGACAAGGCGATCACCCATATGAGAGGACTGATCATGGCCTGGTGACATTCATTCTTATAAATTAAGGATATTGTGCACTAATTATATTTTTAATAAAGTGATATCTGTTTCAATGTGCTTAGATTTTTCATGATATTTTGGATCCTTCGCATAAGCTATCGCTACTTTGTTGTCACAATAGATAATAATAGCATCATTTGCACGTGCTGTTACATTCAAATTTATCATAAATCTCCTTAGCCAAACAGCCTTTTGTATTGCTGCTGTAATCAACCAATTTTCACTTTTAAATTTTTTGTAATATATACAAATTTATGGTTTAATTTTTCTTAAAATTTGATTTTAAATTCTAAAACTTTCATATTTTAATAATTTCTGACAATAATTATGAAATATTATCATGTATATTATAAGTAATACTTGTTAGTATATTTTAATACGACAAAAGCTGTCAAGCAGAGATGCCCAAAGATGTGACAGGGAGTATTTCCAGAGATGCCCTCAACCAGAGGATTTCTCCACAGAAGCATCAGTAGTGATTTCTCCATAGAAACGGTCGACCGGAGGATGAAGCAAACGGTGGGAATAAGCCAAGGAAGAAGAGCGAGGATCTAGGGTTCGGCACGAAGATGAAGTGGACCGCAACCTCAGATCTAGGTAGCCTGAGATCTAGAGTAAGACCAAAGCTACGAGGAAGAAGAAGGATGGACTCATGGAAGCAAAGAAGAGGGGCAACACCAAAAACCTAGCACCTTGAACGAGGCCTGTGCAGTGTTCGGTTGAAGAGGCAATAGGAGGATTTCCAGAGATGCCCTTGAGCGGAGCAATAAGCTGGGGATGGGAACTACTGTTCCCACCCATTCAAATTTATGTTTGGGTACAAGGGAGGAATAACTCCTTATTCCTCCTTTATTGAACCAAACAATGTGTAAATTAAGGGCATTTGCTTTAGTACTTTTTCCCAAGAATTAGATCCAATGGTTAATATTAAAGGGCATTATTGTCAATTTGATCCACAAACTGAAAAGTAAAAAAGGCAAATAAAATGTATGGAGACTCCTCAACTATAGTTCATTTTAAAATGGCCCCTTCATCTTTTAATTTTTTTTTTGACACACTTTTTAGTTTTGTTTTTTTTTCCGACCTAATAAATTTTAGTCAAATAAACTAAAATTCTATTGAAGTTACTGATGATAGAATTAGTACAATTATTTTAATCTTATTTTAACAAATTTAACTACAATAATAAAAAACTAAAAGTTAATAAAGGTATTAAATTGCTAAAATTTTTAACGTAACTGATTGGAATAATTTAATTTGAAAAATCAAAATATAAAGATGTCTTAATTAAAAGAAAAGTAAAACTGAGGGTGTTACGTCCCGCTATCGCCAATTTGGTCGATCCGGGCCCGCACACAGACGCCGAACGGACAGCACATCCCCTGTCCGCCCAAGGCGCAACAACCACAAGTACATGTATAAAGAAAGAAATAATCCCAGGATAACATTTCAATATACATGGCTTACACAAGGGTAAGCAACACAAGCACAAGTGAAAGAAAACTAACTAAACCATTCATACATTGTATCTTGATTACTTTAAATCAAATACAAAGCTTGCATAATTATTACAATCATACATTCCTCAATATATACAAGGTACCACTATACTCAATGGATGTCCACTATCTATGGAGCACTGACCATGTCACGATCCTTGACCACCCCGCACGAGTTAGAACCTGCATAGTTAGTGGGGTGAAAACTACTGAAGGTTCCCAGTGGGTTCGATTGCCGACCTCGCCGACTCACCCATTAGGTTTACTTAGGCATATGTAGACAAAGGAAGAGAACAAATAGTAACCAACTATATCATGCATCTACTACAATGCCTGTACAAAGCGGGAAAGAACAGTATATATATTCATGGAGTTTATGCATGCATGCTACTATAACTATTACCCAATCAATCTAGTTAACCATTTGATTAACTATAACTCACTAACCAAATCCCTTCTTATCAGGGAGAATTCCGCTACAACCCGACGGGACCATCTACTGGGGAGAATTCCGCTATCGACCTAGTTGATGACAACTCCGGAGCTCATCGCTCAAGGAGGAGCGACCTTCCTCGAGCATTAGACTAATGTGTGTATGATCCAATCCTCACTTAGAGGATATACTGACAATGTCACACTTTAACTAGCTCTTTATGCTAGGTTTACATGTCCAACTCTAGATGGTAATCAGTTCATCTAGTCATGATGCCACCAAGTTTACTATTGTCATAATCCAGTATTGGTTCACACATTCATAGGGTACTACATTCATGGTTCTTATCATTCCACCATACCCAGTGTTATTCATACCATTTACTAACAATGCCACTTTGTCAACTACTTCATAATTCAACACAAGTTCACACAAGTTCATACATCTATAGGGTTCTATGTTTACTAGCCATTATCCACATGTATTCTTGCTTCCAAAGCATACCAATAGACATATGTCAATCTAATCATATATCAAGCTCAACCCTATAATGCATGAATACCAACTAAATATATACAATCCATATATACTCAAGAAAAATGATATAAATATAATAGGTCATTCGATGATTTCGGAAGGCACCACCCACCTTTAAATGATGTTGAGATGCGAGAAAATTACTTCCCGCGATTTATGAACAATCACAACCCTCGCTCGTGACAAACGAAGCTAAAATGAGGTTTTTCCTCACTAGCTTGTCGTAGGCTCGTCGAAACATCTATCCGAGCATTCCAATGCGTCGATCTTATCCTCAATTAGAGTTTCAAGTGACCAATTTCAAGCTAGAGCCTCAATCTTACAAAATAGCATTTTTGAGCTTAAGCTTTATACAAACTGTTTCTACACCAATTCCACAAAACACATGGAATAATTCTAGCTTCAATCAACTTAAAAACCTCAAACTTACTAGTTTAGAGGATTTACATTAATCCCTAACAAAGGGTTACAAAAATCTGCACAATAGCTCAAACTTTATTCATGCTCCTACAACTTTCTTATATAACCCAAGTTCACATACCAACTACACATGACATAGTTTATCTTTAGGTTTTATAGCAACTACATGTTCTAACCAGCAAGCAATCCAAATTTCAACCTTCTTTTGGGTTAAATTCCACAAACTATAACCAGGAATTATGACCCACTTACTATAGGTTGCTTACTTCACATATATACACATACAACATATAGCTTGTTCTAGGTCTATCATGGCATCTACAAGCTTTAGCAACCCAACAACATCCAAGCTAAATCCTCTTTAGGGTAATTAGAATAATTCTCATCACAGCAACAACATCATCTTACCTCCGATTGCTAGCTTCACCAGCTGGTTTCCCTCGACGAAACGCTCGCAAAATCGACACCTAAATCACATAGAAATCAATTTCTAAGCTTCAATTTCAACATAAATCCATCCAAAATACCTTCCTAACATTCACTGTCAAGAATCCACCAAAAATCTGGTTTGAAATTATAATAATATTATAATAAAAACCCAAATGTCGAAACGCTAAAAATCAGGAGCGCGGCGTTTCGATCGGCTCATCAAACGGCACCAAATACACTACTTTCTTCTTCCTCTTCTCTTTTTTTTCCTTTTCTCTTCCTTTCCCTCTCTCTCTCATGCGTACAGGATGAAGAGATAAGAATGGCCCTGGCAGGTTATTGGAAATCCACTAAGCAATGTAACAATTACCATAACACCCCTCACAATAGCCTTAATTAAATCTGTTTCTAATTCAGAATCTGATTCTATTCGCCGGAGCCCTTCTGAATGTCCGTTTGCTCTCAAATTTGACAGTCAGGCTCGATTAACATTAATAAGGAGAAAAATATCTTAACTTTCTAGTTCGGACCATTTTTGGTCACCGAAATCTCTACCGACTAAAATCTCTAACAGAAAGCAGTCAGATTTTATTTTTCATTTTTCGGGTGTCAGAATGACATGAAACTTTTAATCTAGCCTCATAAAAATAATTCCAACATATTCTCCAATTTTCATAATTTTCTGACACTGTGAATTTTTTACTAAAATATCAGCCCCGTTCCTTACAAAAAATTCTAAATCTTTTATTTTTATTTTGATTTCCGCACCAGTTATTTCCGACTTATATTTTACTTTTTTAAGTCCAATAAAAATAGTATCTTACACTATTTTAATTTACACTTACTTTTATATTAAAAATTCGGTACATTATAGAGGGTGTCACTTCTATATGGCCTAAAGGTGGGTGGCCTCCATGTATGTTTACCAATGAAAGGAAAAAAGGACACGTAGCTTCCAAAGTGATCTTTCAAAGAGAATAGATAATAGATAGGGAGGGCATACACAAATAAGATTTGTAGAAAAGCAAATGAGGATGACGAGGATAAGAAAGGGAGAGGGAGTTAGGGTTCCAACTCAGTCCTCTCTATCTTCCTTTGAGTGTGACGAGAAAATAGGGAGGAGGAGGAAGCGGGAGGAGGAGAATTAGGCAGTGAGCTTTTGTCACGCCCCGGGGTCCCTTTTTGATATAAATTCAATGCGGAAGTGCCCAATTTTTTTTTTTTTTTTTTAAATCCTGACCCCCGGGGTATGTTCACACGGACAGAGTCCCCCCTATATTTGCACGGTGTCGCACAAGTATAAGATACACAAAACAAGATACAACCACTGAATATGAACATCCACATATTCATACACCATTCACATCCACAATTATTTCCTCATAAATTTTCATAAATCCACATCTATCAGTTTAAAATGTTTCTGTAATACACTGGATCTTAGCAAATTGCAAGATTCGAGTGTTTGATCGGTGTGTGGAGCCTTTCCACAGTTTTTGGAGGGTCGTGGATAGTGTTCCGACCCCTGGCACGCACCTCGAGGGTGTTGGTTTGAGACTTGGCACCAAAATTCCAAAAATTGGAATTTTTGGTCCGCCCTCGGATAGCCTGCAGCAGGGCTTGTACCGGAACAAGACTGGCCTTATACCGGTACAAGGATTGATGGTTGTACCGGTACAGCCATCGGGCTTGTACCGGTACAGAGCCGCAGACCGCGCGACCCGAGCCTCGGGTTTGCAATTTCGTCGGCCTTGTACCGGTACAAGAGCCCGTGTACCGGTACAAGGAGGCAGATTTCGTGCAGTTTGAACTGCAGGGGGTTTTTCGCGATTGTAGCCTATCTATTAGTAACCCCACGCCCCTTAGGGCTTCCCTGAGCTTCACAGCAGCAGGAGAAGAGGTAGGGGAGTTCTCCACACCCTCCCTCTCTATTTCTTTGATTTTGGTTGGTTTTATTTGTGATTTAAGCCTCTCTTTTTCCCTCTTTTTGCTTCTTGGTGTTCTCCCTCCATGGAAGGAGCTTGAAGCTTGGTTTTGGAGCTTGTTTGAGGGGAGATTTTCAGATTTTGGGGACTTGGATACTTGTTGGAGGCTTCCAAAGAGGTTAGAAGCTTAGTTCTTCCCTTTGATCCTTAATTTATTGGATTTCATGAGATGAAACCCTAGATTGTGATATTAGGGTTTATTTTGGGTATTTTGAATCTAGGGCTTTTGAAGCTAGATTGAGTGGATTAGAGGCTTCCATTAGGTTGGATTGGATGAGCCCTAGCTTCATTTTGGAGCTTTAGAGGAGATTTTTGCACTAGAGGTGAGTTTTCCTCACCTATGCTTGATTAGCTTAATGATTGAGCTAGGTATTGTTCGTTTGGCTCGTATGACACATGTTTCTATACCTCTAGGGTACTAGGAGACTAGAGGACACCCTCGTGGGAGCGAACGAGGAGTTTCGTTGTCATCGGTGGGTTTGGCTTCGTGGAAATGGGGCGAAATGGCCCCTATGCTCTTTCTACTTGTTGTAAAATATTTTTAAATTCATTTCTATGCTAAATGGAATTTATATGAATTTTAGAGCACTTAAAATGCATGCCTTGTGTATTATGAAAATTTCACTATATAGTAGAGCTATATGAGTAGAATGCATGCATACGGGAAAAATGTTTATTTTTGCAAGTGGAAAATACATCTCTTATGAGGATTATGACTTGGAATATGTACTTTGGAACATAGTTGCCATGCTTTGACATAGAGAACAAGAGTGTCATCAAGGGGCACTTGAAACTAGTAAACTATTAAACTGCAACATAGAGACATATTGATAGGCCACTACGTATCTGCTATATTCCATGTTAGAGACATGATGACATAGAGATAGGCCATTGAGATACTTGATATATTCCATGTTGTTAGACATGAGGACTTGGTACTTGAGACGGATCATTGCTTGCTTGCCATTTGTGCTCATTCGCACATGCTTGTGAGGGTCGCTCCCTACAAGCCGGCACTCCGGAGATAGCCATCGCGACATATGCTCGCCCGTGCGGGATTGGGCGCCGAAGTGGATTGCCGTGGGGGAGGCTCATTCCTAGAGTGGGGATGTTGACTACCACGGGGCCATTAGGCACGGCGCAGGCCAGACAGCCTTCGGGTGGGTCTTATATGATTGGGACTTGGTGACAGAACATGCTATGTGAACCTTATAACTATTAAAGTGGACTTGAACTAGAATAGTAAACAATGACATCTTTACTATTACACTGTGGTCTTTGGATAGTTGCATAATTATGCTTTACATGTTGGGTGTTCATGTGCATATAGCTAGTAGTTGCTTTCTTACTTATGCAAATCATGCTAAGCAGAGATATCATGATTAATGGGTACTCGTTTATTTATTTACTTACAGTGCATTTATCGCTTTTGTTATAGTTGTACACTGACCCTCTTTTTAGTTTCGGGCGTAGTGGTGCGTTTCACTGAAGTCAGTAGTTGCCCACTGGGAACTATTATTTAATAGTTCTCACGCCCCTGTTTCTATGTTTCCTTTCAGAGCCTTCGGCACCGGCGGAGGCACGGGAACGCGGCAAGGGTGTCGCTTAGCTAGCTCGCGGAGAGTTCTTTTGCGCTAGGTGGTTACTCCTCCATTTTGTATTTTGAGAGAGGAAGGGGTTTTGTACCTTGTATAGAGAGACCACCTTGTATTTCTTTTAGCACTTGTTATGGGATTCCTATTGTACTTACTCTATGTTTTTATTTAGTGGATTTACAGTTTTACCCTTATCCTTTGTTGTAGCATTTAGACATTTATTATGCTATGATACTCCTAGATGCCTTTTATTATTGCTTTTATTATTGTTGTTTTTAGACGCCTTATATGTTTTAGACGTATGGCGGGTCTAGGCACGTGCCGGGCGGGCTTCCGCTGGGTCCCGGGGCGTGACAGTTTCTTAGCTAGAAACTCGTTTTAAAATACTAATATCCAGGAAAAACTGGAAAATTCTTTTAAAACTCGCTACCACGAGGGGTAGAAAACCATTTTTATTTTTGCAAGAATCATGAATCCTTTATTACATTCATAAAGCCAGATGAATCCAAATACAATGAATCACTGAGCCATAATTACTGTCTAAGTCATTTATTTAAAAGAAACTGAGTTTAAGAGTTTTGCACGGTGTCGCACAAGTATAAGATACACAAAACAAGATACAACCACTGAATATGAACATCCACATATTCATACACCATTCACATCCACAATTATTTCCTCATAAATTTTCATAAATCCACATCTATCAGTTTAAAATGTTTCTGTAATACACTGGATCTTAGCAAATTGCAAGATTCGAGTGTTTGATCGGTGTGTGGAGCCTTTCCACAGTTTTTGGAGGGTCGTGGATAGTGTTCCGACCCCTGGCACGCACCTCGAGGGTGTTGGTTTGAGACTTGGCACCAAAATTCCAAAAATTGGAATTTTTGGTCCGCCCTCGGATAGCCTGCAGCAGGGCTTGTACCGGAACAAGACTGGCCTTATACCGGTACAAGGATTGATGGTTGTACCGGTACAGCCATCGGGCTTGTACCGGTACAGAGCCGCAGACCGCGCAACCCGAGCCTCGGGTTTGCATTTCCGTCGGCCTTGTACCGGTACAAGAGCCTGTGTACCGGTACAAGGAGGCAGATTTCGTGCAGTTTGAACTGCAGGGGGTTTTTCGCGATTGTAGCCTATCTATAACAGCACCCACGCCCCTTAGGGCTTCTTTTGTGCTAGGACCTGAGGAGGAGAAGGTGAGAGGAGCTCTCTCCCCCTTTCTTTGCATTTTTACCCCTTTTGCTTGGTTTTTATTGGGTTTTCTCTCCTCTATTTGCATCTTGGTGGCCTCTCCACCATTGTTGATGGCCTAGAGCTTGGAGAGGAGCTAGTGGCTGCGGAGATCTTCAACATCACTTGGATTGGAGCTAAGTTTGGAGCTTCTTGAGAGGTTAGAGACTTGATTTCTCCCTTTGGTCCTTGATTTGAGGTTTTTGTGAGATTAAACCTTAGAAATAGAAATTTAGGGTTTAATTGGGCATTTTCGTTTTAGGGCTTTTGAGGCTTGATTCCTTGGATTAGAACCTTCCTCTAGATTGAATTGGAAGGGTTCTACCCTCCTTTTTGAGCTTGTGAAGAGATTTCCCCTAAGAGGTGAGTTTTTGCCCTTAATAAGAGATGGTTAATGTTTGAGCTAGGTATTGTTCGTTTGGCTTGTATGACACATATTTCTATACCTCTAGGGTACTAGGAGACTAGAGGACACCCTCGTTGGAGCGAACGAGGAGTTTCGTTGTCATCGGTGGGTTTGGCTTCGTGGAAATGAGGCGAAATGGCCCCTATGCTCTTTCTACTTGTTGTAAAATATTTTTAAGTTCATTTCTATGCTAAATGGAATTTATATGGATTTTAGAGCATTTAAAATGCATGCCTTGTGTAATATGAAAATTCCACTATATAGTAGAGCTATATGAGTAAAATGCATGCATACGGGAAAAGTGTTTATTCTTGCAAATGAAAAATACTTCTCTTATGAGGATTATGACTTGGAATATGTACTTTGGAACATAGTTGCCATACTCTGACATAGAGAACAAGAGTGTCATCAAGGGGCACTTGAAACTAGTAAACTATGAAACTGCAACATAGAGACAAACTGATAGGCCACTACATATCTGCTATATTCCATGTTAGAGACATGATGATATAGAGATAGGCCATTGAGAGACTTGATATATTCCGTGTTGTTAGACATGAGGACTTGGTACTCGAGACGGATCATTGCTTGCTTGCCATTTGTGCTCATTCGCACATGCTTGTGAGGGTCGCTCCCTACAAGCCGGCACTCCGGAGATAGCCATTGCGACATATGCTCGCCCGTGCGGGATTGGACGCCGAAGTGGATTGCCGTGGGGGCAGCTCATTCCTAGAGTGGGGATGTTGACTACCACGGGGCCATTAGGCACGGCGCAGGCCAGACAGCCTTCGGGTGGGTCTTATATGATTGGGACTTGGTGACAGAACATGCTATGTGAACCTTATAACTATTAAAGTGGACTTGAACTAGAATAGTAAACAATGACATCTTTACTATTACACTGTGGTCTTTGGATAGTTGCATAATTATGCTTTACATGTTGGGTGTTCATGTGCATATAGCTAGTAGTTGCTTTCTTACTTATGCAAATCATGCTAAGCAGAGATATCATGATTAATGGGTACTCGTTTATTTATTTACTTACAGTGCATTTATCGCTTTTGTTATAGTTGTACACTGACCCTCTTTTTAGTTTCGGGCGTAGTGGTGCGTTTCACTGAAGTCAGTAGTTGCCCACTGGGAACTATTATTTAATAGTTCTCACGCCCCTGTTTCTATGTTTCCTTTCAGAGCCTTCGGCACCGGCGGAGGCACGGGAACGCGGCAAGGGTGTCGCTTAGCTAGCTCGCGGAGAGTTCTTTTGCGCTAGGTGGTTACTCCTCCATTTTGTATTTTGAGAGAGGAAGGGGTTTTGTACCTTGTATAGAGAGACCACCTTGTATTTCTTTTAGCACTTGTTATGGGATTCCTATTGTACTTACTCTATGTTTTTATTTAGTGGATTTACAGTTTTACCCTTATCCTTTGTTGTAGCATTTAGACATTTATTATGCTATGATACTCCTAGATGCCTTTTATTATTGCTTTTATTATTGTTGTTTTTAGACGCCTTATATGTTTTAGACGTATGGCGGGTCTAGGCACGTGCCGGGCGGGCTTCCGCTGGGTCCCGGGGCGTGACAGTTTCTTAGCTAGAAACTCGTTTTAAAATACTAATATCCAGGAAAAACTGGAAAATTCTTTTAAAACTCGCTACCACGAGGGGTAGAAAACCATTTTTATTTTTGCAAGAATCATGAATCCTTTATTACATTCATAAAGCCAGATGAATCCAAATACAATGAATCACTGAGCCATAATTACTGTCTAAGTCATTTATTTAAAAGAAACTGAGTTTAAGAGTTTAACCAATAACAGGACGGTAGCTCTACCAATCGCTAAGTACGCTCCTCACGAACCGTCCCACTAGGACCCACAACATCACCTGTAATGGGGGTGGTGTCACGCCCCGGGACTGGCAGGGGCCCTCCCGGTAGCGTACCCAGACTAGCCATATGTCAGCACATATAAGGCGTCTACAACAACAGCGAAAAAATAAAACTAAAAGTAATCTACATCTAGAGATATCAGAGCACAGATAGATCTATAGTCTATAACAAGGTAAAAGAGGTATACTAAAGCAAAAAGAGTGAAACATAAAGATATACAATATCTGTCCAAAAAGGTACACAAAAGGGGTGGTCTCTAGTACACTGGTACAGCTCTCAACCTCTCCAAACTAAAAACATCGAGAGGTAGACCACCTAGCGACTCGTCACTCGTTGAAGAGCTAGCTCGAAGCCACGCCCTTCCCTCGGTCCCTAGCCTCTCCCGGCGTGGAAGGCTCTGAAAGAAAACATAAAACAGAGGGCGTGAGAACTATAATTTATAGCTCCCAGTGGGCAATTACTGACTTTAGCTCAATGCACCACTAGGCCCCAAAAGAAAAGGGTAAGTAACGACAATAATAACAAATAATAAAGAGCAAGTATAAGAACTGCTGAAAGAAAGTATAAATGAAATGCTATACCACTATGTCTCAAGTAAGCATGATGTCATGGTGATGTACATCTATGCTATTATAAGATAATATGTCCAATGCATACTAATATGCCTTAACATAAAGACAAGTAAACCTCACGATGCAATATGTCAATGTATAAGGAGTAAGCTCTATCAAAGCAACCCAGTATACTATGATGCAATGAATGAAACAGGCAAGTATACTATATGTCCCAATACTATGTCATGAGCATGTAAAGTAATCCAACTACTAAGCCTATCTAGTAGTGATTATTCATTCTCAACACTGTGTCAATTTTCATTTCCAATTAAGGACCTACCAAAGGTAGTCCAGCTTGTGCCGCCTAAGTGCCTGTGGTAGCCCAACATCCCTACTCTTGGAATGTGTCTGTCCCACTCGACCCCGTAGGCTTCCCAATACCGCACGAGCGAATATAAGTCGCGTAGGTTAACTCCAGAGTGCCGGCTTGTAGGGAGCGACCCTCACAATCATGTGCGAAGAGCACAAATGGCAAGCAAGCATAGTCAAGGCTCAAGTATCCAACCCTCATGTCTCAAACATGGCAAAAGCTACTAGTAACCCAACAGTCTAGATCTATGTCACAATGTGATAGCACAACTCTCACTTGCTTAGTGCCTCTTTATGACACTTAAGCTTCACACCCAATCAAGCTCAATTCATGTTCTATGTTTCAATACGACATTATACCAACGTTCATTATAGCCCAGGGCCCAATGTCTCTTTATGACATTGGCCCAAAATCTCAAATGGTCTAAGTCCCAAAGCCTCTCTAGGCTTCCAAAGTCCCTAATATCACAATTAGGCTTAAAGGTTAAATGCATGAAAGTAATGTTCGTTTTCATCATAGGAATCAAGGTTCCAAGTTCCAACTAGAATGTTATGTCCCACGTGCATGCATCCTACCACATAGGGGTCCAAAAATTCACTATACATAATATATGCATGTTAAGCATTCTAAAATTCATAATAAATATATCTAACATGATTATGCATGCTTTTTCAATTAACGTTACTCAAAACATCACAGATGAGATTTTCTCATTGTGTGGCTAGGTCAAACCCACCGAACCGTCGCGTAGTGCTTTGCTTCGCCGAACAAAATTGTCCACGAGTCTCAAAATACCATAAAAGTGATCAGCGAAGAGATACACAAGCGTTACGAGCAACTTTAGGCTCAAACATTAACAATCACAAGAATAGGGCAAAAACTCACCTAGAGAGTAGAAAATCCTTCTCAAGCTCCAAGAGAAGGCTAAATCCATTCCAATCCAACCAAAAGGGAGGCTTTAATCCAAGAAATCTAGCCTCAAAAGCCCTAGATCAAAAAGCCCCAAAATCAACCCTAAAATCCCATTCTAGGGTTCCATATGATAAAATCTACCAAAACAAAGATCAAAGGGTATAATCATAGTACTAACCTCTCAAGATGCCTCCAAACAAGCTCCAAATCTTCTAGGGTTGAAGATTGGTCCACCACCAAGCCCTACAAGCAAGCTCCAAGCTTTGAAAGGGTGGAAAGGAGAGAAAGGGGTTGAGCTCCAAGCTCCCTCAAGCAAGCTTCTCTTCTTCTTCTCCTCCTTCTTTTTCTCTCTCTAAAAGGTGTGGGGAGAGGGTGAGAAATGAGGAGGGAAGAGAGTGTAATGGCTAAATAGACCATTGAGAGCAACAAAATTCAGAGAGGCCCCTCAAAAACTCAAAATTGCAACAGCCCGGACTGGGCAGTTTTCACCCACAGGGACCGGTCTCTCCCCAGCAGGGACCGGTCTCTCGTGTCGAACCCGAGAAACCATCGTTCGGGAACCGGTCTCTCCCCGCGCGGGACCGGTCTCTCACTGCGAAGACGCGCTCGGGGACCGGTCTCGCCCGCCAGGGACCGGTTGCCTCGCCGACAGCGTAACACTGCTCACTGGGGGACCGGTCTCTCCTATCAGGGACCGGTCCCCGAGAGTGAAAACTCTCAGGACTCGTCCAAAACTCGGGTTTTCGAACTTTTTAGGTCGGAAAACATTCTACGACCCTCCACCAAGTGTGGAAAAGCTTGAAACACATCCAATCACTCGAACCTCGCAATTTGCAAAGGTCCAGTATGCTACAGGTGGGGTGTGAGAACATGTACGCATGTCTCCCCTCCCAGTGGGCACCGCAAGCCGACGAGGGCGAGGGGTACTCACCAGTCAAGGAGAATAAACAAAAGTATGGGTAAGTGTAATACAATAGCAACAATAAATACATGAACGAGATGTATAAATAAATAACTACCGCTACTGTTTGAATGCATCAACTGGACGATAAGTCCAAAAGTACCCAATCAGAAATATGCCATGTTGGCCCGTAACACCTCAGGCCTGTGCCACAACTGCTCTAAACTGTAACTGACCCTAGCATAAACTCTTGGGTCGGACTCCAGCATAAGCTCTTGGGTCGAAAACATATAACCCCTCTTGAGCTCACGGGCTGGCACTCCCAACCACTTTTTCAGAAAAGAACACCCTCTTGTAGTGGATCAGATTGCTGGTGTTCGTGAAATGTGTACGAGCAGTGGCGATCAATGCTGATATGCTCAATAGCCAAACATCGGCAACTAGCCGACAATCCAACCCCTCAGGGTATACTGACCATGTAGGTCACCAAGTAGCCCAACCGACCAAATAGATCACAATAACGAATGTAGTGAATCGACCGAATAGGTCACAGTGCGAGATACAAGAACCGACCGACTGGTCATAGCCAAATATCGGCAACTAGCCGACAACCCAACCCCTCAGGGTATACTGACCGTGTAAGTCAACAAACCATAAGGAATACAAGTACCGACCACTCAGGTCAACTAGGATGGAACAACTAAACATCCTTTCGAATGTATGCAAGTATCGACCACTCAATGTCAACTAACATATATGCACAAGAACCGACCAATAGGTCACAAGAATGTCACGTCATGCATCGGTATAATCTAGAACTAGCCGTCAGCCACTATGTCACGCCCCGAGTCCGCCTATTTGGTCGGTTCGGGCACGCCGACAGACCGCCGAATGGACAGAGTTTTCTCTGTACCGCGGACAGAGTCTCCCCTGTACGTCCAAGGCGTCACAATCAAACAATGCGCGAGGTTCCAATCAGGAACAGCATTCAAACAAGATTGCATAAGGAAGGTATCAAAAACATACATGCAATTAAGTTTTTATAATTATTCAACTCACATACATTTTACATCACATATTACACTTTTCATTCTTATTAACTTCCAAATACAATCCGATTTAACATAATTATTACAGCTTTATTCTTTTCTTTTCTTTTACATTCCTAAGTAGTCGACTCAGGGTACCGCTATCTCTGGTCTCGGTGGTAAGGCGCTAACTACGGAGCTACGCCCTTTCTTCGAGCCGCCGTGTCGCTCGCGTGTGAACCTGTACCCCCAAAAATAACACGGGGGTGAGAACTATTGTCCATAGTTCCCAATGGGTACGGCCACCCAAGGAAAAAGCTCGACCCACCAGGTCCAAAGGAGGCACTGCAAATATGTTAGTCCAACAGATATCCACAAATATTTAATGCAAATATTAAATACATGTTTATGCCTCAAGACATGCAATATGTAATGTATGCAACAATGCAAGTAGATTATCTGATTCTACTCTCTATTCCACTATCCATAGCTTTTCCATAATTTATACATTTTGTTATTTTACATCATTCGTTATTTGCTCCTAAGGTTTTCCTCTACCTTAGCCAAGCTAACCACCCGACTCGGCCTCAAGTCAATTATCTGTGGAATACCGCATACAACCAGGCTCGAGGTGATGGACGTCTTACATACACCTCAGCCTTAAATCCACTCGATAGGGTTACCAAATCCATAGCTCATAATGCATCTTTTTCACTTTCATTTTGGCTTTCACCCAATTAACCCGGTTAACACTTGTTAACCCCAAAACTCACAACCCAAAATCCCTTAATAACGGGAGACTCGAACCGCCCTAGGGACCGTCTGCTGGACAAGTACGTTAGTCCATGGGCAAGTACGTTAGCCCATCGTGTGACAACTCTGGAGTGCACTGCTTGGGTGGAGCGACCACGGCCAAGCTAAAAACAGACTATGTGAGTATGATCCAATCCTCTAGCCCGAGAATACCCTACCAACTAGTGGTAATCAAACCGGGATAACACCAATCCTAAACCTCATATACCGAGTAATCACATTGTCTCTAACTAATGCCACAATGTCTCTAAGTTCTCATTGTTATGTCAAATGCCACAATGTCTCTAAGTTCTCATTGTTATGTCAAATGCAACAATGTCACAATTGCACATGCATATACTTTTTAGTATAGTTTACAACTTGCCAACATGCATAATTTCATCTAGCATATTTTTTAATGTGTCAACATGCATTTACTTTCCCCCAACATATTCCATAATATGTCAATATACATATATTTGTCATCCAAGGTAGTCAATACTTAGCATCTCATGCATTCTTTAACCTCTACCACATGCATTCTTGATTAACATAAATCTCATGCATTCATTAATATTTATCACATGCATTCATTATTAGCATATACCTTTCACATTCATTTAACATTTAGCTTGTAAGATTTAGATCCCGAAGATCTAAAAGGTAAGTAACACCTAGAGAGGGGTGAATAGGTGTAATCCGGCAAACTCAAAAAAATCTCGATGCAAANTACCGGGCCTACACACTCCAAAACCTCATACGGTCCAATGTATCGGGGGCTCAACTTGCCCCGAATTCCAAATCATCTAATCCCTCGAGTCGGCGAGACTTTTAAGTACACATGGTCTCCAATCTGAAACTCCAAGTCTCGTCGACGCCGATCAGCATAACTTTTCTGCCTACTCTGGGCTGTCAACAGTCGCTCCCGAGCAATGCGAACCTTATTTTCTGCTTCCTGAAGCACATCTGGGCCTAAAGCCAATCTCTCGCCAACTTCACTCCAATGAAGTGGCGATCTACACTTCCGTCCATAGAGTGCCTCGAACGGTGTCATCTTGATGCTTGCTTGATAACTATTGTTATAAGCAAACTCTGCAATCGGTAGATGCTGCGACCATCCTCCCTGGAAGTCAATCACGCAGGCCCGAAGCATGTCCTCGAGTGTCTGTATAGTACGCTCCGACTGCCCATCACTCTTGGGGTAGAAAGCAGTGCTGAAATCCAAGCGCGTACCCAAAGCGTCCTGTAGGCTCCTCCAAAAATAGGATACAAAACAGGGGTCTCGATCCGATACTATAGAAGTAGGTACCCCGTGCAATCGCACAATCTCATCCAAATAAACCTGTGCGAGCCTCTCACCAGTCCAAGTAGTATGAATAGGTATGAAATGTGCAGATTTCGTCAATCTATCCACGATCACCCAAATAGCATCATGCCCGGCCTGTGAGCGAGGCAATCCCATCACGAAATCCATGGTGATCTTCTCCCACTTCCACACTAGAATCGGTAGGCTCTGCAACTTTCCCGCAGGAACTCGGTGCTGAGCCTTCACCTGTTGGCAAGTTAAACATCTAGCAACAAACTCACCAACATCCTTTTTCATCCCGGGCCACCAATAAAGTAATTTCAAATCCTTGTATATCTTGGTGCCTCCCGGATGTATAGCATACGGTGCTCGGTGTGCTTCATGAAGAATGTCCTCTTTAATGCCCAAGTCCGCCGGTACACAAAGTCGTCCGCGAAAACGCATCAATCCATCACCGTCCGTAGTGAAATCACCAGTGCAACCATTATCCATCTTAGTTCAAATCCTTCGCAGCTCCGAGTCGGAAGCTTGCTTTTCTTTAATCCTTTCCACGAGTGTAGGTTGCACCACCAAAGTCATCAGTCTTAAAGGTGTATCAGGAGCCACCACCTCCAACTCCAACCGCTTCATCTGCTCGATCAACGGCGGTTGAGTAATCATAAGTATCGCTAAGTTTTCCGTCGATTTCCTACTTAGCGCATCCGCCACCACGTTAGCCTTGTCCGGGTGGTAAAGTATCGTCAAATCATAATCCTTGAGTAGCTCCAACCATCTGCGCTGCCTCAAGTTCAACTCCTTCTGAGTGAATAAATACTTTAAGCTCTTGTGATCCGTATACACTTCACATCGCTCGCCATACAAGTAATGGCGCCATAGCTTGAAGGCAAAGAATACGGCCGCCAACTCCAAATCATGGGTAGGATAGTTTCTTTCATATTCCTTCAATTGGCGAGAAGCATACGCGATCACTTTCCCGTCCTGCATCAAAACACAGCCCAATCCATTAAAGGAAGCATCACTATAAATCACATACCCTGCTCCAGCAGTCGGCAAGGTAAGGATCGGGGCGGTCGTCAACCTCTGCTTCAACTCTTGGAGGCTCTTTTCACATGCATCATTCCAAATAAACTTGGTACCTTTATGCATGAGCCTCGTGAGGGGAGTAGATAACTTTGCAAATCCCTCGACGAACCGTCGGTAGTAGCCGGCCAAACCAATGAAGCTCCGTATCTCGGTCACGTTTGTCGGACTCGGCCAAACCTCGATAGCTTCAATTTTCCTTGGATCCACAGCTATCCCTGATCCTGAAATCAAATGGCCTAAAAACGCCACCTCTCTAAGCCAAAACTCACACTTTTTCAACTTGGCATAGAGCTTCTTTTCCCGAAGCACTTGAAGTACAAGTCTCAAGTGTTCCTCATGATCTGCATCACTTCAGGAATAGACCAAAATGTCGTCGATGAATACTACGACGAACCTGTCTAGGTAGGGCTTGAAAACACGGTTCATTAAATCTATAAAAGCTGCCGGGGCATTAGTAAACCTAAACAGCATAACGGTAAACTCATAATGTCCATACCGTATTCTAAAAGCCGTCTTCGACACATCCTCAGGCTTGATCTTCAACTGGTGATATCCCGACTGCAAGTCAATCTTGGAATATACACAAGATCCCTGGAGCTGATCAAATAGATCATCAATCCTCGGTAATGGATACTTGTTCTTGATCGTGACCTTGTTAAGTTCACGATAATCCACGCACAAATGAAGTGATCCATCCTTTTTCTTCACAAACAGAACCGGTGCTCCCCAAGGTGACGCACTCGGTCGCACAAAACCCTTGTCCAGAAGATCTTGTAACTGTGCCTTCAGCTCCTTCAATTCTGTTGGTGCGATCCTATAGGGTGCCTTTGAGATCGGGGTAGTCCCGGGAACGAGATCTACCATAAACTCAATCTCCCTATCAGGTGGCATGCCTGGAACCTCCGCTGGAAACACATCTCCAAACTCCCGCACTACGGGGATATCCTCGATCCTGGGGTCATCATCATCACTCCTCAACACAATAGTAGCCAAAAAGGCTACGCAGCCTCTACTAATCAACTGCCGAGCTCGAGAAGAGCTAATCGTCATCGCAAAAAGCGAACTCTGGCATCCTCGGTACACAACCTCCGCCTGTCCCGGCTCTCTAAAAGTCACCGTTCGATCCTTGCAATCGATAGTGGCGTAGTACTTAGTCAACCAGTCCATGCCCAAGACAACATCAAATTTCCCGAGTTTATGCACCACTAAAAGGTTTACGGGCATGATCCAATCTCCAACCCGAACAGGGCAACTGGGGCAAAACTCTCGAATGTCCAAAGAATGATCGGGTACAATAACTCGTCCCGGATGCAACAAAGATACAAATGGGATGTCATGCAGCTCGGCAAACAGCCGGTCTATAAATGAATGCGACGCACCGGTATCAAATAATGCTCTAACTCGAATACCATAAAGTAAAATGATACCTGCGACCACATTCTAGGCTGCCGCCGCCTCCTCAGTCTGGGCCGCATACATGCGCCCACTCGGGGCCACATACATGCGACCACATGCTCTAACTCGAATACCATAAAGTAAAATGATACATGCGACCACATTCTCGGCTGCCGCCGCCTCCTCAGTCTGGGCCGCATACATGCGCCCACTCGGGGCCTGTCGTGACCCGTCCCCCTGCCGCTGAACTGGCGATCGTCCTGCCTGGTGATGCGCAGAAGATGTCCCCTGACTGGGACCTGGCGACGCTGGTGCAGATGCCGAAGATGGCGCTGGTGCTGAACATCTCGGGCAGTCCGACTGGAAGTGGCCCTCCTGGCCACACAAGAAGCACCTGCCCCGGCTGCGTGAACACTGCCGCGGATAGTGAGGACCGCCACAGATCACGCAGCGGGGAGCCTGGCGATGATCGGGTCTTCCTCGCTGAGTAGACTGGCCACGTCCTCGCGACTGGCTCCGACTCCTGGGATGCCTCGGCGGCCTCCGCGAGTGCGTCTGGCTCGCACCCTTAGCTGCGGGCCTCTTTCCCTTGCCCTTGTCTAGGGCCTCGCGTCGCTCCTGAAGGTATGCCGCTCCAGCCTCCACAATGAGTGCACGGTCCATAACCTCCCGGTAGGTTTGGAGGTTGGAGGACTGCACCAACCGAAAGATCGAAGGCCGCAATCCACGTTCAAAAATGTGGGCCTTGTCCTCATCGTTCCTCACAACAAACGGTACACAGTGAAGTAGCCGGGAGAACTCCCTCTCGTATTCGGCCACTGACCGCTCGTCCTGGCGCAAACTGCGCAAGTCCTGCTCCATCTTCCTCTTGACGCTGGTCGGGAAGTAGTGCGCCAGAAGGAGCTCCTTGAACCTCGTCGAAGTAATCGCTGCCAAGTCGGTGCTGGGGTTGTCCTGGATATCCAACCACCAACGGTAGGCCTCGCCGTCGAGAAAGTGAGTGGCGAGCCAAACTCTGTCCCGCTCCTCTACAAAGGTGTCTCGAAAAAACTTCTCCATGTGCATCAACTACTTCTCAACAATTCAGTGGTCGGCGTTCTCGCCATCAAACATCCTCGGGCTGCACCTCCTGAACTCACTGAGGCGATCCATGAGCCGATCCCGCTCGGCTCCCTCGGCCATCACGGGGAGTGCCGCCCCTGTCGCCGGCCTCTAAACTGGCAGTGCCGCTGCCACCTCCTCCCGAGGTGCGGTCGCTGGTGCCGCACGCGAAGAACTGGGTGCGGGGGATTGCGCCCTCGGCGCGACATCCACTACGGGTGCTGGTGGTGTGGGGACCTGAGTCTCCCTAGAAGCTGCTGCCTGCTGTAGCAAGAGATCTTCCAGATGCTTCATCCGCGCCTCCTGCCGCTGTGCCAGCTCGGCCTGTCGCTGAGCGGCCGTCGCCTGCTGCGCTACAAGGTCAGTGAGAACTACAAGCTGGGACCTCAAGTCGCGGATCTCGCTGGATCCGGAAGTCGCGGAGGTTTCGACCTCCTCGAGGGGTGCCGCATCGTCCGCTCCGGCAGATTGGGAGCGAGTAATCGGCATGTCACTACAGAACATAGAAGTGCAAGTTAGTAACCCGCACTATCGAATCCCCGCCCAATTAACAAAACCCAAATCACGCGAAAGTAAGGAAGTGTTATCCATAACTAACTCCCGATGTTACCTTGTCGGCCGCCAACGTAACCCTCCGCGAAGTTAGAAGCCATACACTCCGGTCAAACTCTAACCTTTTAGAGTTGTCATAAAACCCAATCATAATACTTTCGCTCACAAGTCGAATAGATCTCGTCTCTCACGAGCATAATTTCTATAGTCCAACCGGCCTAAGGTTTACTAGGTCCACTAAGACTCAACCCTAGGCTCTAATACCAAATTAATCTGTCACGCCCCGGGACTGGCAGGGGACCTCACGGTAGCGTGCCCAGACCCGCCATATGTCAGCACATATAAGGCGTCTACAACAACAGCGGAAAAATAAAACCAAAAGTAATCTACATCTAGAGATATCAGAGTACAGATAGATCTATAGTCTATAACAAGGTAAAAGAGGTATACTAAAGCAAAAAGAGTGAAACATAAAGATATACAATATCTGTCCAAAAAGGTACACAAAAGGGATGGTCTCTAGTACACTGGTACAGCTCTCAACCTCTCCAAAATAAAAATATCGAGAGGTAGACCACCTAGCGACTCGTCACTTGCTGAAGAGCTAGCTCGAAGCCACGCCCTTCCCTCGGTCCCTAGCCTCTCCCGGCGAGGAAGGCTCTGAAAGAAAACATAAAACAGAGGGCGTGAGAACTATAATTTATAGCTTCCAGTGAGTAATTACTGACCTCAGCTCAATGCACCAGTAGGCCCCAAAAGAAAAGGGTAAGTAACGACAATAATAACAA
>NC_033628.1:7820447-7832289 GCF_001540865.1 Ananas comosus
AAAAACCCACGGGACCGATCACGCAAAGAAAATCCACTAAGAAAACTTGAGTACAAGTGATTTCGACCAAAAACACACGACTCAATTTACCGATTTCTCGTTGACGGTGATCTTTGCCGGTCCTCGATCGATAGGAATCCACCAATCGACCTTGCTGCTACTCCTCGCAGCGTCAACGCCTCAACTCCTCGAAGCGTCCACCGAATCCTCGGCTTCGCGCGAGATCCACGCGCCGAACCTCCTTCCGGAGCTTGTAGAATTGAAGATTTGCGGTGATTTAACTTTTGAAAACCATAAGCTATGAGGATTCACCTTTAATCAAACATCTACTTGATTCTCGTAAGAAGTATCGAGCAAAAACGAAGAATCAAGCCGATGTTGATTGCTAGGAACTCATTATGTAAATCGAAGCATTGAAACGGGAAGAAAACGAGTTTCTAGGGTTTAGAATTGGTAAAAAATTCAAAGCCTTAATTTTAGATGACCCACATAGCTTATTTATATGTTTAGAAGACTTAGAAGCAGACTAGGATTGCAAAACGTCGATTTTAAAAACCTGTGTCGTCCTCAGAGACCGGTCCTGTCGAGGAGACCGGTCTGTGAGAGACCGGTCTCTCAAGTGAGGAACCGGTCCCTCCCTGCGTGACCAAAAACCCCACGTTCGGGAACCGGTCTCTCAAACTTGAGACCGGTCCCTCGCTGCGCGACTGAACCACCAAGGTTCGGGAACCGGTCTCTCATCTCAGGAGACCGGTTGCATCAGGGTTTACGCAGTGAGGACCTTGAGGGAACCGGTCTCTCCATTTCAGAGACCGGTCCCAGAACACAAGAAAGTTCAGAAAATTTGTTTAAACCAATCTAAGCCTTCTAAACATGTTTTAATCATGTATCTTCACCACAAATAATCTTTTCTACATACCTTAGGTGTCGATCTTTCCGAATGTGTCTTTGTCCTCCAATTTGAATCTTTTCTCAAAAACTTCTGCGATCAACTCTTCAAGACTCCAAACAACTTTACGAAATTCGCCAACATATAAAATCCTTAACAATCTCCCCCTTTGGCGATTTCGTGACAAAATATACTACAAAGCTCGTATACAACCAATAAGTCATAAAAAGAAGATCATCGCAATCACCAAACGATAATCTCCCGCATGATCAATCCAATAAATAAAAATTTACACTTTTACAACCTTAAAACAAACTCTATGACTTAGACATGGAGTCTTGAAGTCTTGAATTGTTCCTTCAAAAACATTCTCAAAACATAATCAAGATTCAAGTATCAAGAAATATCAAGAAGATCAAACAATCAACTAAAGTTTACACTTCATAGTTCATAGTTAAACTAAACAAAAAAAAAAAAAACTAAGTCAAACACCTAAAGCATTTAAAACAAAGCAAAGCATTAAAACAAAGCAAAGCCCTAAGCTAAATGCATCATCATCATCAAGCTAAATGCATCCATCAACATCATCATCATCTCCCCCTTTTTGTCAGAAAGCGCCAAAACGACAAAAGGAGAAACTCGGTAAATCCTAGTCAGAATTATCTCCTGGAGGTAAATCCGCTCGACAACATCCTAGTTTGTCAAAAATCATATTCAACAACCGCTTCATCTTGCTCACATCCTTACGAATTGCAGCTTGTTCTGCAGACAACTTCTGAAGCTCCTCAGAAAGACGTTGCTGCTCGCGATACACCGATGAAACGGAAATATCCTCCTCAGAAATGTCCATAGAAGGACGTGAAGAAGTAGCAGTAGCAGGAGGTGGAGCTGCAAGAGGCGAAGAAGCACGTTGAGACGGCGTACGAAGCTGCACCGAGGACTTTACAAACGTCCTTTCATTGATCCGACCCAAACTGTGCTCGTATGATGTACACCTAACATCCACCTCACGAAGTCGCAAAATCCGCATAATTATCATAGGAAACGGTAACCTCTCATTTTGCCCAGAGGTTTTGATATCTTTCGCCATCCGCCGCCAGATCAAAAACGGAATATTCATGTTAATGTTTTTCGCACTCACAATATCTGGCCTACCCAAGAGATACATGTACAGAATCCGATCCCATCTCAAGATTTTCGTGTTCGCGAGAGGCATGATATTGTAGCAAACCACAAAGTTCAGAAATCTGTACTCCGTTTTAAAATCCTTGGACATAACCATAATTCCGTTTGATTCAGTACCCGGCATGCAGATAGTATTCACGACACGGTTCCAATCGCGAAGTGAGTCGAACCCGGCCTGCAAATACTCCACTCCATCAGTCTTAGCTTCCATCTCAAGCACCAAAGCTATTGTCGCAGGAGTGATAGATAACTCAACACCACGGACAGAAGTCTTAAACACGTACGGACCCCCATCAGAATCACTGAGGTGACCTGCCCTCATGTAGAATTCTCTGATCAATTCCAAGCAATAACCGGTTTGCTCCGGGAAATCACAAATCTGATGAAGATTCCCCTGTTCAAACAAATCTTGAAAACCCGGCACACAACTAATAATACTGGCCACCCCAACATCTCGCTCACCAATGCAGTGTTTCAACGAATACATTGACCGTCGATTAGATGGAACATCCTGTAAACTGCGACGTGGTGGTTCAGAGCCCGGTTCTCGAATCTCAACACCCCCGGACTTACGACGACTGGGACGTTCAGTTGCTTTTCCTTTGCCTTTATCCACAGCTTTTCCTTTCCCCTTGCCTTTCCCAGCGTTCTTTTCCTTAGCCAAAACTTCAGGAACAAAAGTCTCCCAATCCTGCTCATCCTCCTCAGAATCATCACCCGGGGCATACTCACTCCCTTCATCTTCCGGTTGTTGCTCAACCGGCCGCTTAGCTGAGGCGCGCTGTCGCTTGCTACCGCGACCACCCCCAGCCATAAGGACAACTAGCACGAGAACCCACGAGTACATTTTTGAAAATTACCTGTTAAACATAACGAAATTTACATATAACATTTCCTTAAAAACAAAAATTTCAGCAAAGTGGTATATAAATATTAGATTATCCTATGGGCCACATGATCATATAAATCATAAACAAATCAAGCATTAAAAAAATCCCAATTTTCGAAAAATGTGAAAAAAAAAAAAAAATAGGTCATGATGAAGAAAATATAGCAAAAACAACCAAACAAATGCATCAAAATATGAAATAATGCATAAAAATGTTTGACTAACATGTCCCAAGGTAAGATCAGGGCAAAAATGAAAAGATCTAACAACATACTTGACACAACTTCCAAAAATTGAAAATGAAGCATAAAATTCGGATTCTAGGATAAAAATGAAATAAAATCCGAGAATCATACGAAAATCAAGTTGAAATTGATGAAGATTTGAAGCAAAAGCACCCTAGGTATGTTTAAAGCCCTGGGAAGAAGTTAGAACGAATTTGGTAAAGAGAGAAGAAACCGGACCGCAAACCCTTATATCGGTCCGGGCGGAGGGACCGGTCTCTCTTCCCTGAGACCGGTCTCCGAGCCAGAAAATTTTCAAAAATTTTAAACGCAGCCCGAAAAATCCAAGAAAAATTAAGGATATTTCATAATATGTAATCATCACAAATAACCTATTTTCATCAAAAAAAACCTAAATAAAATTTCATAAATGA
Source organism: Ananas comosus (assembly GCF_001540865.1). Taxonomy (NCBI): domain Eukaryota; kingdom Viridiplantae; phylum Streptophyta; class Magnoliopsida; order Poales; family Bromeliaceae; genus Ananas; species Ananas comosus. Next base: position 7,824,069 of record NC_033628.1, read on the forward strand.
ATTTTGAAAAATCAATATCAGGGATATTCAAAATTTCAAAATTTTTAAACCGAAAATCAATAAGAATTCTTGATACATATAAAATAAAATCCCACACATCATGCAAGATCTTAGAAATAAATTGTATCATATTATCATCATATTTTGTTAAAGAAAATGAAATAAATATTTCTCAAAATTGTGAAATTAACATAATATGATTAAATTGAGTTATGCACATCGTCTGAGACAGGAGTGGCTCTTTGAGCATCTTTTATTCACAGTCCACCTTATATCACCTACAAGATGTATAGCTCTTTGAGCATATTATTCTTACTTTTCTTTTCAGAGAGGTACTTTTCTTTTGTCTCACATAAACACTTTAATCAACATGTGGTAGCTGCACACACTAACCGGACGACCGGGGTGGTAGCTCTTTCCTCCATGTGGTGGTAGTTTTCACACTCCCAGCAGGGATGTAACTCTTTCCACATCTTGAATTTCAGAAATATTCATAGCTAGAATCGGAAAGACTCCCCCTAAATCAGTGCAACCCTCAAGTTAAAAATATTATAGTTATTTCAAAACAGAGAAAGATTTATTCATCTCAAAACTAATAATCAAATAAATGATTGCAACATTCAAAGTTCGACGCATGAGGTGCTGGATCTGATTCAACATATTAACTAGAATCTGAATGATTTGATCGTTTAAAAATATGCCAATAGAGAACAACCCTGACAGTGATCAATCAAAAATAAATATGAAATAATTCAAGTCATAGACCAATTCACGTCCCAAAACAGCAAGATTCTTCTCGAAATTCAATTCACTACCAAACACTGAAAAACATGCAAGAAAAGAAAACAAAATATGCACCATGCACATGATCTGTGGCTCAATAGAATATATCTAGATTGATGGGTTCATACCAATTGCCTTCCTCAAATGCAGAAAACGTTTTTGATCCAAAGGTTTGGTTAAAATATCTGCAAGTTGATTTTCAGTTGAAATGTATTCAAGTTGTAAAACATTTGATTCCACCAGTTCTCTTAAAAAATGATATCTTAGTTCAATATGTTTTGTTCGAGAATGTAAAACAGGATTTTTAGAAATATTAATTGCACTCGTGTTGTCACACAAAATAGTCAGAGTGGTAGAGGGAATCCGATAGTCGCTTAGCAAGCTTTTCATCCAAATTAATTGAGTAGAGCAACTTCCAGCTGCAATGTATTCAGCTTCTGCAGTGGAAAGAGCAATGCAATTTTGCTTCTTACTGTGCCAAGCAACCAAACAATGTCCGATGTAAAAGCATGCTCCACTAGTACTTTTCCGATCATCTGCGGAGCCTGCCCAGTCAGCATCCGAGTAGCCGATTAGGTCAAGAGACGTTCCCATAGGATACCATAGTCCATACTCGGTTGTTCCTTTAACATACCGAATAATCCGTTTAACTGCTTTCAGATGTACCTTCTTAGGATTCGCCTGATAACGAGCACATATTCCAACACTAAATGCAATGTCAGGTCTACTCGCAGTCAGATACAAAAGGCTACCAATCATACTTCTGTATTGTTTCTCATCCACACTCTGACCTTCTGAATTCATTCCCAATCCTTTGTTGCTTGTACCCATCGGAGTGTCAAAATCCTTTGCACTCTCTAATCCGAATTTCTTAACTAGTTCTTTCGCATACTTTGTCTGTGACAAATGAATTCCATCTTTTGATTGTTTGACTTGAAGCCCGAGGAAATAGTTAAGTTCTCCCATCATTGACATCTCAAACTCACTAGTCATTACCTTTGCAAAATCAGCGGCATCCTTATCTTTAGTAGCCCCAAAAACTATGTCATCCACATATATTTGTGCTACAATGAAGTTATTCTTCAGATGCTTCACAAAAAGAGTTCTATCTGCTCCCCCTCGGTTATAGCCCTTTTCCAAAAGATATTTTGTTAAGCGTTCGTACCATACTCGCGGAGCTTGTTTTAGTCCATAAAGTGCTTTTTTCAGTCGGAAAACATGATTTGAAAATTTTGAGTCTATAAAACCTTTCGGTTGTTCAACATAAACTTCCTCTTTTAAAAATCCATTTAAAAACGCACTTTTGACATCCATTTGAAAGAGTGTGATTTTAAAATGACAGGCAATCGCGAACAAGATACGAATAGACTCAAGACGGGCAACCGGAGCAAAAGTTTCTTCAAAGTCTATTCCCTCAATTTGAGAGTACCCCTGAGCCACAAGTCTATCTTTGTTCCGTACGATAGTACCATCCTCATTTTTCTTATTCTTAAAGATCCATTTGGTACCAATAATGTGTTGTTGCTCAGGACGAGGCACCAATTCCCATACATCATTGCGAACAAATTGACCAAGTTCTTCTTGTATAGCATTTATCCAATATTCATCAACAAGAGCTTCGTCAACATTCTTTGGCTCGATCAAAGAAACATAACATGCAAATTCACATTGTAACTGGCTCTTGTCTCGCACCACCCAACATTGGCGATCCCCAATCACATTCTGGACACCAGGGTGATTCTCTTGACGTCTGTCAGGGAGTAGTTATCAGGAGATGTGCTAGGATTTCAGGCTGTTGATGTTTTTGGTATCAGCACTGAATTCATTTGATGCCAACTATTTTCAGAAGATGCCCCAATGGACATTATCAGGCATATAGAAACATCAATAATTCACAGGGTTATTTACAACACGTGAGAGTCTTATCATCGTGTAAATACACTGGATCTTTTAGCAACATCGCAGCTTCGAGTGTCTTGATCTGTGTTTGGAGCTTTCCACATTTTTGGAGGGTCGGTTGATGGTGTCCGACCCCTGGCACGCATCCCGAGTGATCCTTGGTAGTGAGACTTCGGCACCAAATTCAAATCGAAACTTTTTGTGACAGCTCTCGGGTAGCCTGCAGCCAGGGCTTGTACCGAAACAACATTGCTGGTACGGTACAAGGGTTGTTGATGGTTGTACCGGTCAGCCATCGGGTTTGTACCGGTACAGAGCCGCAGATCGCGCGACCGAGCCTCGCGGTTTTGCATTTTCGTCGGCCTTGTTACCGGTACTAAGAACCCGCTGTTGTACCCGGTACAAGAGGGCAGATTTCGATGCAGTATGGTCTGCAGGGGGTTTTTCGCGAATTGTGCGGGTTTTAACTACGCACCCACGCCCGCTTAGGGCTTTTTTTTGTGCCGGACCAGAGGGAGAGGAAGCGTGAGTTGAAGCCCCCCTTGTCCCATTTTGAATTTTGATCTCCATTTTGCTTCGGTTTTTGATGGATTTTCTTCTCTTTTGCCTTTGGTGCCATTCCACATGGTGAATGCCTCAAGCTTGCGATTTTGGAGCTAAGTTGGAGGATAGATCTTGGGATTTAAAGGATTTAGAGCTTGATTTGAAGCTTTCTAAGAGGTAAGCTTACACTATCTTCCTCTAGATTTGAGTTTTATGGCATTTTCATGAGATGAACCGTAGAGTGTGATTATTAGGGTTTATTTTTGGGCATGTTTGAATTTAGGGCTTTTGAAGCTTAGATTGATTTGGATTTAGAGGCTTCCATTAGGTTGGATGTGGATGAGCCCTAGCCTTATTTGGAAGCTTTAGGAGGAGATTTTTTGTCTAGAGGTGAGTATCTTCTTCACCTATACTTGAATTAGCTTAATGATGAGCTATTGATTGTTCGTTTCGTTCGTGTGACGCCATGTTTTTGTATCTCTAGGATACTAGGAGACTAGAGGACACCCTCGTTGGAGCGCACGCTCGAGGAGGTTTCGTTGCCATCGGTGGGTTTTGGCTTCGGGGAAATGGGGGAAATGACCGCCGTATGCTCTTTCTACTTATTGCTTAACTATTTTTTAAGTTCATTCTATGCTAAATTGGGATTTATACGAATTTTAGAGCACTTAAATAATGCCTTTCGTGTTATATGAAAAATTTATATATAGTCAGAGTATATGAGTAGAATGCATGCATTATGGGAAATTTTATTTTGCAAGTGGAAACTACACCTCTTATGAGGATTATTGACTTGGATATGTTGCTTTGGAACATAGTTGCCATGTTTTGACATAGAAAACAAGAGTGTCATAACAGGGGCACTCGAAAACATAGTTGAACTATGAAACTGCAACCCTAGGAGATTATATGATAGGCCTTAGTATCTGCTATATATATTCTTTTAGAGACATGATGACATAGAGATAGGGCTTTGGCGACACTCGATACCATTCCAATGTTATTAGACATGAGGACTTCCGGTACTTGCAGACCGATCGTTTGACTAACTTGCCATTGTGTCATTCGCACATTGCTTGTGAGGTCGCCTCCCTACAAGCCGGCACTCCTGGAGATTTATTCCATTGCGATACATATTCGGCTGCGGATGGGGGGGGGACGCCAGTGGATGGCCTGCGGGCAGGCTTCATTCCCTAGGGTGGGGTGTTGACTTACACTGGGGCCATTAGGCTCGGCACCGGCCAGACAGCCTACGGGTGGGTCTCAGGGCCATAGACAGCCTTCGGGTGGGTCTCTTCAGATTGGACTTTATATATCCATTATGACATGTGGACAGATGATGACTTAGTGTACTACTTGGACACTAATTAGAATAGTAAACAACGAAATTTTACTATTTCTCATTGTGAACATCATGATAGTTGGAGACATTTACTTCATGCATAGTTGCTTTCATACTTATGCTATTTATGCTAAGTAGAGATATCATGTCGTAGTAAGTTACGTTTTTACTTACCTGTCGCCTTTCTACTTTTATAGTCACTGACATCTCTTATAGCTTTGGGCCTTGTGGTGCATTCACTGAAGTCAGTAATTGCCCACTGGGAACTATTTTTAATAATTCTCACGCCCCTGTTTTATGGTTTCCTTTTCAGAGCCTTCGGCACCGGCGGAGGCACGGGATCGCGGCAAGGGGATCGCGTAGCTAGCTAGCGAGGAGCTTACTTGCCTAGGTGGTTTACTCTTTCTTTTGTAGTTGAGAGAGTGAGAGTTTTGTGCCCTGTATAGAGACCACCTATGTTTCTACTCTTAGCACTTGTATTTGGGATTTCCTATTGTATTTACTTTATGCCTTATTTAGTGGATTTACAGCTTTTCCTCATCCTTTGTTGTAGCATTTAGACATTTATTATGCTCTGATACTCCTAGATGTCTTTTATTATTGCTTTTATTATTGTTGTTTTTAGACGACTTATATGTTGAAGACATATGGCGGGTCTGGGCACGCGCCGGGCGGACTTCCGCTGGGTCCCGGGGCGTGACAGATTAATTTGGTATCAGAGCCTAGGGTTGAGTCTTAGGGGTCCTAGTAAACCTTAGGCCGGTTGAACTATAGGAAATAGGCTCGTGAGAGACGAGGTCTATTCGACTTGTGAGCGAAAGTATAATGATTGAGTATTATGATAACTCTAAAAGGTTAGAGTTGATTGGAGTGTTTGGCTTCTAACTTCGCGGAGGGTTACGTTGGCGGCCGACAACGTAACGTCGGGAGTTAGACGTGGATAACACGTCCTTACTTTCGCATGATTTGGGTATTGTTATTTTAGCGGGGATGCGATAGCGTGGGTTTTTACTAACTTGCGCTTTTATGATGTTGTAGTGACGATGCCGATTACTCGCTCCCAATCTGCCGGAGCGGACAATGCGGCAAACTTCGAGGAGGTTGAGACCTCCGCTACCTCCGGATCCAGCGAGGTCCGTGAGTTGAGGGGCCAGCTTGCAGCCCTCACCGACCTAGTCACGCAGCAGGCAGAGGCGGCCCGACAGCAGACTGAGGCGGCGCGCCGACAGGAGGCGCGGATGAAGCGCCTGGAGGATCTACTTCTACAGCAGGCAGCAGCTTCTAGGGAGACGCAGGGCCCTACGCCGCCGGCACCAGTTGTGGACGTTGCACCGAGAGCGCCGTCCCCCGCGCCTAGTTCTTCGCGTGCGGCGCCTGCGGCCGTACCCCAGGAGGAGGTTTTGGTAGCACCGCCTGTGCAGAGGCCCCCGGTTGGAGCAGCTTTCCCTACTTTGGTTGAGGGGGTGGAGCGAGATAGACTGATGGAGCGCCTCAATGAGTTCAGGAGGTGCAGTCCCCGAGTCTTCGATGGCGAGAAGGTCGACCACTGGATCGTNGACCGAGTTCTTCTTGCATGGCATTTATCCAATATTCATCAACAAGAGCTTCGTCAACATTCTTTGGCTCGATCAAAGAAACATAACATGCAAATTCACATTGTAACTGACTTCTTGTTCGCACACCAACATTGGGATCCCCAATCACATTTGACAGAGGGTGATCTCTTGACTCTGTCAGGGGAGTAGTTTCAGGAGATATGCTAGGGATTTCAGGTGTGATGTTTTGTGGTTCAGATGAATCATTTGATGCAATATTTTCAGAAGATGCAATGGAATTATCAGGTATAGAAACATCATCATTCACAGGTATTACAAACGGAGAGTCATTATCATCGTGTAATACACTGGATCTTAGCAAATCGCAAGATTCGAGTGTTTGATCTGTGTTTGGAGCTTTCCCACAGTTTTTGGAGGGTCGTTGATAGTGTCCCGACCCCTGGCACGCATCCCGAGGATGTTGGAGTGAGACTTGGCACCAAAATTCCAAAATCGAAATTTTTGGACAGCTCTCGGGTAGCCTGCAGCAGGGCTTGTACCGAAACAAGACTTGCCTGGTACCGGTACAAGGGTTGATGGTTGTACCGGTACAGCCATCGGGCTTGTACCGGTACAGAGCCGCAGACCGCGCGACCCGAGCCTCGGGTTTGCATTTTCGTCGGCCTTGTACCGGTACAAGAACCCGTGTACCGGTACAAGGAGGCAGATTTCGTGCAGTTTGGTCTGCAGGGGGTTTTTCGCGATTGTGGGCTTTTTATAACAGCACCCACGCCCCTTAGGGCTTTTTTTGTGCCGGAACCAGAGGAGAGGAAGGTGAGTGAAGCCCCACCTTGTCCCATTTGATTTTGATCTCCATTTTGCTTGGTTTTTGATGGATTTTCTTCTCTTTTGCCCTTTGGTGCCATTTCCACCATGGATGAAGCCTCAAGCTTGGATTTGGAGCTAAGTGGAGGATAGATCTTGGGATTTAAAGGATTTAGAGCTTGATTTGAAGCTTCTAAGAGGTAAGCATTACACTATCTTCCTCTAGATTTGAGTTTTATTGGATTTCATGAGATGAAACCCTAGAGTGTGATATTAGGGTTTATTTTTGGGCATTTTGAATTTAGGGCTTTTGAAGCTAGATTGATTGGATTAGAGGCTTCCATTAGGTTGGATTTGATGAGCCCTAGCTTCATTTTGGAGCTTTAGAGGAGATTTTTGCTCTAGAGGTGAGTTCTTCTCACCTATACTTGATTAGCTTAATGATTGAGCTATTGATGGTTCGTTTCGTTCGTGTGACGCATGTTTTTGTATCTCTAGGATACTAGGAGACTAGAGGACACCCTCGTTGGAGCGCACGAGGAGTTTCGTTGCCATCGGTGGGTTTGGCTTCGGGGAAATGGGGCGAAATGACCCCTATGCTCTTTCTACTTATTGTAAAATATTTTTAAGTTCATTTCTATGCTAAATGGGATTTATACGAATTTTAGAGCACTTAAAATACATGCCTTGTGTAATATGAAAAATTTCACTATATAGTAGAGCTATATGAGTAGAATGCATGCATATGGGAAAAGTGTTTATTTTGCAAGTGGAAAATACACCTCTTATGAGGATTATGACTTGGAATATGTGCTTTGGAACATAGTTGCCATGTTTTGACATAGAAAACAAGAGTGTCATAAAGGGGCACTCGAAACTAGTGAACTATGAAACTGCAACCTAGAGATATATTGATAGGCCTTAGTACATCTGCTATATATATTCCATGTTAGAGACATGATGACATAGAGATAGGCCTTTGGGACACTCGATACATTCCATGTTATTAGACATGAGGACTTGGTACTTGCGACCGATCGTTTGACTACTTGCCATTGTGCTCATTCGCACATGCTTGTGAGGGTCGCTCCCTACAAGCCGGCACTCCGGAGATAGCCATCGCGATACATATTCGCCGTGCGGGATTGGGCGCCGAAGTGGATTGCCGTGGGCCAGGCTCATTCCTAGGGTGGGGGTGATGACTACCACGGGGCCATTAGGCTCGGCACCGGCCAGACAGCCTACGGGTGGGTCTCAGGGCCATAGACAGCCTTCGGGTGGGTCTCTTCAGATT